>NC_057813.1:310972921-311078427 GCF_018294505.1 Triticum aestivum | reverse complement strand
TCCGGCGCCTTTCTCATCGTCTTTCCCGGCGCGGGGCACTCCTTCCAGTTTTTCAACAGCTCATCGATTTCGGCACCGCTCCGCTTACGTGGAGGTCCTCGATGCTCAGCGTGACCATTGAATAGATCTCCACAATTTCTCCACGGGTCATCCTGTTCAAGCCATCTTTGATGCCCCATGTACATGATTTTCCCAGACCCGCCATATTTCCTTGACGTTAGCTGCTGAGACGTTGTATCATCCATGCACCGCGTGCATCCGCAATATCCATGGCACACCTGGCCTGCCACATATCTGTAACCGAGATAGTCCTGCACTGTCGTGATCAGCGCAGCTCTCATGTTAAAATACTCACCTTTGCTGGCGTCCCATGTCTTGGCCGGTGTTTTCCATAACATGTCTAACTCCTCTTGAAGTAGCCCCCAGATACAAATTAATATTATTTCCTAGTTGTTTTGGCCCTTGAATAAGCATGCTCATGTGAATGTACTTCGATTTCATGCACAACCAGGGGGGAGGTTGTACATCCATACAAACACGGGCCATGTGCTATGGTTGGTGTTCTGGTTGCCAAATGGATTCATGCCATCGGTACACGCGCCGAGCACGATGTTCCTTGCATCACATTCAAAATACCGATAGAAGCTGTTCAACGCTCTCCACTGGCTTCCATCCTTCACTCGTCTCAGCTTCGGATCATCTCCATCGTCGGGCTTCTTCCTCTCCGCGTGCCAGTGCATTAGCTTTGCTTCCTTGGGATCTACAAAATACCTCTGGAGACGGGGAGTGATCGGTAAGTACCATACAACTTTCTGGGGACATTTCTTCCCGGCCTTCTTGTCTCGAGAAGCATTGCACACCGGACAGCTTGTTTTTTCCGTGTGCTCCTTCCGATAAATTATGCAATCGTTGATCCATGCATGGTATCTAACGTGTGGCAGATCAAGAGGGCACACGATCTTCTTGGCCTCATCAACACTAGTAGGACATAGTTTACCCGCGGGAAGAACATCCTTTAGGTAATTGAGATGCTCATCGAGGCTAGTGTCGGTCCATTTGTTTTTAGCCTTTGTCTTCAGGAGTTGGAGCGTGAAACTCAAGCGGGTAACCTCAGGATTGCAACCATCATACAATGGAGTGTTCGAGTCTACCACCAGTTGCTCCAGCTTAGCCTCCTCTCTAGAAGCAGCTCTCTCAGTACTCGTCTCCTTGCGAAGCAATGCTTGAACATGAGGGTCCCACACGATTGAACTTAGTACCGACGAACTCTGCTGCGTGGAGTCCATGTCGTTCTCTCCGCCGCCATGTCCGGCCCCTTCTCCTCCGCCATGTCCGGCCCCTTCTCCGCCGCCATGTCCGGCCTCTTCCTCGCCACCATTATCGATCATCTCTTCGTCTTGCCACGTGTCATCATTGTCTGCCCCATCGGCATCCTCAACATCATCATCCTCATCTTCAATTATCCACCGAGTATGGCCATCCATGAAACCAGTCATGAGCAGGTGCGCTTCGACATGACCATCATCATGGGGGTCGAGCCAAACTATTCCTTTGCATTTTCGACACGGACATAAAACCTATGTCCGGTTATTTTCTTTCGTGTCCTGCACCACCGACCGCAACCACCTGTCCACCATCGTTCCACTGACCATCGTCAACTCTGCACGGTAATAATAAACAAATTGATTATAAAAATGCATGCATGCATCAAAGTCATACAAAAATTTGGCATGACCTTCCCTAAAAATAGGACATATATGGATCTAGAGTTTGCCCGGAATTCGCCGAAACGGAAATAAATCGACATTTCGGCAAAACATAGGCAACTCAAAAGCACAATTTGGCATGCCACACACACAATTTCCACAAACATATCACACACACATAAACATATTTCCATTTTGCAAAAGCATGAAATTTTCATCACCTCTATCTCGATCGAGATCGAGCACACGGTGGAGATGATGTTCTAGGGAGATCAAAAGTGCACAAAGCTCTTCTTGACAAAGATAGATCTAGTTAGGGGGCAAATAGGTCACTTAACTAAATCCTACATCTACCTAGCTACCTAATTTGGGAGGAGACAACTTCAACTAGTGGAGGGGAAAGGAAAAAGAGAAAGGAGATGCATTAATGGAGATGGTGTAGTTAGGTATGAGTAATGAAGAGAGAGAAAGGTGGATAGAAGAGAAAGAGTAATGGGGGAGAAGTATTGAGGAAGAAGAAGAGTGAGAGTGGGAGCATGTGGGGGAGGTAGGGGGATGGGAAGAGAGGAGGGGGAGGGGAGGCACGGGTGGGGAAAGGTGGTGGGTTGGTGCGGGTTAGCAGTAGCGCGGGAGCAGAAACGCGCTACTGATAAGGAATTAGCAGCAGCGCGCTTTGGGCCATGGCGCTACTGCTAACAGTGACAAAAAAGTGTGCCAATTTGAAATTTAGCAGCAGCGATCTCAGTAAAAGCGCGCTACTACTACATCCATAGCAGTAGCGCGGTTCGTGCCACAGCGCTACTGCTAAATGGAGTTAGGTGAACACCGCCGGTCGATATTTGTAGCAGCGCGGTTTACACAGAGCGCGCTACTGCTAAAAACTTATCAGCAACGAGTTTCCCGCACACGCGCTACTACTAATTAGCAGCAGCGCTCCGTTTTGAGCCGCGCTGCTGCTAAGATTCTGTGTATAGGCTTTTCCCTAGTAGTGTGAGGCTGCCCCAGCATGGGTCCTTGCCGGGTAAACCTGCTTCGTCCATCTGATCTTCGTAGCCTTGGTCCTTGTCGTTGCTTTGTTTGTCTTGTGCCTTGGGCTTCTCTCCGGCTACCTTTTCCTGCCCTGTTATGTGTGGCCGTGGCGGGAGGCTCTGACTGCCCGTGCACAAGTAAAGGGGTCAAAAGCAAAGCCCCTACTTTTGTACACCCGACACCATGCACCGTTGGTGACGCAGAGGGGCCAGACTGGTGGAGCGGGGCGGTTGCCCCCTGGGTTAGGAGCTAGCTGCTGGCCACGTTCGCCTATAAAAGGGGGCGCATGTGAGGTGCTTACTCAAACACTTTCTCCTCCTTCTTCCTCCTGGCATCTTTTCTCCACCATGGCAAGGGGGAGAGGGAATGGTTGATGTGAAGGATCCCACGTTCATCCCCATGTACACTCTGACTACTCTCCAAGCCCCAAGAGGACATATGACGAGACCTCGAACATACACCATTGGACACATGGTGAATTCACTCCTCTTCGGGGGTCCGCATGTGAGACATGGCTACTACTCAGGTACAACCGATATGGCCATGGAGAATCCAAGGACCAAGGCCAAGCACGGAAGAGGAGAAGGAAGAAGAAGAATAGAGCAAGACAGGACTTGCCCAGTTCATCCGGAACCCCAGCCGGCCGATACGGACCAAGCCCGGATGATCTGGACCCCCACCCGAACGATTCGGGTAATGTGCCTAAAGACACCTGAAGCCTGCTCGATGAAGCCGGATCATCCAGACGGCCGCCCGGATCATCCGGACCCCCGACGCCCGGATCATCGGGACCACGCCTGCGTGTGTGACTTGGGCTGAGGCCCGTGTACCCCTTCGGCCCTCACTTACCCCTCTGTGGCTTAGCACTATATATAGACCCCCTCCTCCTCCTATTTAGGGTTAGCATTGTGATAGGTCGTATTTGTGATAGAGCTTCGCGAATCCACTTGGTTACTTATCCTCGGAGCTCACAACTTCTTCAGAGAAGATCCCCAAGCGGTTTCAAGACCCCATCATGGGAAGACCTTAAAGACCTCCTCTCGGAGAAGAACTACCGCCACTTTTATCGCCCCTTGTTGGATTCGGATCATGAAGTTTCACGGATCTAGCATATGTGTGACCATATCTTGTTGGTTGAGTGATTTCGCTTGTGTTTCCCCTCATGTTCCCCTCGTTTTCCCCTCGTGTTCTTTGTTGGATCCCCTCCAATCATGAAAGATCGGGCATCTAGGGTTCTACCCTACATCATCTTGGATCAGAGCAAGGTTGATCACGAATTTGGAGCCCCTACCCCTCTTTTTCTAGCTTTCTTTTGCTTGATTTTGTCCTAAATTTCGAAAATCCCCACCAAAAATAGCCCCACAGTTTTTGGGATTTGTTGATTTTGATGATGTTTTGTTGATTTTGATCCATGGATTTGCTTGGTTTCGAGTGGATCTAGCATCTCCCCAAGTTTCCCCACCGCATTTTTGCGCCAAGATTATCCAATTTCCGCCCAAAAATTCATCCCCGAGAGGAAATCTCGAGCAGTTTGACCTGCCCGGATCATCCGGACACCTCCTGAATCACCTGGACCCTCTCCCGGACATCCGGATAATCTAGACACCCGAATACCCGTACCCGAGTTGATGAACCCGGATCATCGGGATGTACTCCCGGATCATCCACACATAGCCCGTATCAGCTGGACCTCCTTGCGGATGTCCGGTTAACTCTGAAACTAACACGGCTGAAATTTTGTTTTGACCATAACTAATTCATTTGAAGTCCTATTTTGACATTCTTTAGCTCATTTTGAATCTATTGACATTCCCCATCCCACAAAAATAACACCAACATCATTTGACTCCATCAAATTTTTGGAACTTTGGTATCTTTGCCTAGGGCCACCACCATATCATCCACATTACCACCACCGACTTCCGCAACCTAACCCATTTCTTCACCATTCCATTTGTGGTTGTTTGAGTTGTGATTAGAGTCTCCTAAGGTGTTTTGGCTACTTAGGGACGGTTGCTTTTTCTTCAATCACCACCACCACTTCCACATAACCTTGCCCAACATACACTTCCACCAACCCAACTTAACCGAATTTTGTTTGAGCTTGTTTGAGTTGTGGCTTGTGTCTGCTAAGGTGTTTCGGCTACTTAGGGATGGTGACTTCAACTCCAACTTGCATAGCCCATCATCCCACTTCTGCATTACCGAGTGCCAACCACCATCACATTCCCGCTACCACCATTTGACATTTGACATTTGAGATTTTGAGTTCGCGGTTTTTCCGTTTCCTAAGTTCTTTCAACTAATTAGGAACGGTTTGACATTGAGAACACTGCCACTCATCATTGCCACGAGGTCGTCATTGACATTGACCATTTCATCATTATCCGTCCTTATGTACACTCAAAAAACCATTGACGGTAACCTCGATGACACAATTGTATATTCCCCTTGCAATTGCATTGTTAACCCCTATCCCATTTTGCGTCACTTGCCCATCGAGACTAGCCATTGAGTATTGCCGGCAACGTTACTTGTGCACATTAGTGATCATTGGTCTACACCTCCTATTGCATATATACCATATCATACTGGTATCATCTTGCTATCATATCATATCTTGTGTCACAAGTTTGTTCCCGCATATACACTATTGTTATCTTGGTTTATGCATTGGTGCAAAAGTGGCCATACAAAGAAAAGAAATAAAGCTTCTAAGCAAAATAAAGAGAGCAAAGAAGCTTGTAAGCAAGTGCCATAGCATCATACCACATTGCATATAAGATTGTCATATCCGGTAATCTTGGATCATCTTGAGAAGAACACCGGGAACCATACATACATAGCATACTTGGGATAAAATTTTATGCATTTTGCATCTTATAGGTTGTGCACAAGTGTCATATCCGCTTATTGAGCAATCGTGCTAGCATCTCTCTTGAGTTGTGCAACACGAGCGTTTTCCATGGATTCCACATTTTGTGCTCATTCCTTGGTTGCACGACCCCATTTATCTATCCGTGTGTGTGTTTCCGTGTGCCATTCATTGCTATTGGTCTGCTTTTTCGCTTGTGAATTTTTGAATATCTTTCAACATTTTTGACTCTTGCTAACATTTTGCATCAAATTTTTGTGCCACTATCCTCACCGAGCTCCACCATAATCCTTATTTGCGTAGGTGTGAGAAATCGATGAGATCGATACCAATTGTGCTATTTCCTTGTTACATCATTGAGTGATCATTGATCCATCTTCAACATCGGTCAAGGTACATTTGGTATAGTTCTCTCCTTTCTTCCACTCATTTTGCTCGAGTCTTATGATGGATAGGAAAGGCATTTCATCTCCGGTCTTCGACAACAACAACGGAATGAACAACTACATCACCAAAGTGTCCATCTTCAATCTACAACGACAAATGCAAGGCGCACAATCAATATTGCGAGAGTGCATCGAGAAACTCTCCATCGACAATCGACAATCCGAAGCAAGAAAAAGGGACTAAATAGACAACAAGCTTTCCACACAAAAGGAGGATCTAGATGCAAGGATGGAGGAGATTCAGACATTGTTGATCAACCGTTCTTCCCCTTCATCATCCTCAAGGCCACGACATTCAAGTCACAAGTCTTCGGAGCACAAAAATGATACAAGCGCAAGTCGTCCACGTCCACATCTCCATGGCGACCACCATCACATTCGTGATCCACATCATCATGAAGGCCAAGTCACCTCCAAGCAACATGTGCACGACAACGACAAACGACATCTACTACAAGCTCAAGTATGACAATGACTACATCATCATGAAGATGCTTGCCAAGAGCAAATTCACAAGTGCCAACAAGCCCTACTTCACACCAAGTCCAAGCTTCATGAGAAAAAGAGAAGACCGCGAGACGAGCACAACCAAGACGGAGCTACGGCTACAACAACCACTTCGGCATCTTTGCCAAGTGCTATCAAGAAATCTTCACCTTTGGACGTACGACATCTTCACTTACTTCCGGCGAGTTCGCCTACATCGACATCTTCAACAATGAGGCAACCACCTACGAGCGAGGGCGACACTTCCATCTTCGGAAGCCCCTCAAGGAATATGGCCGAGCATGGTAACTTCCCTTCGGTCATGGAGCTACGAAGTGCCACATCATATGGGCCTCCAACACCAAGACGGTGACAAGAAGGTTGAGCATTGGGCTATCCCTTCAACCAAGGCGGCGATAGGAGTTGAACTTGGAGACATTTGCACCTACATCTCTCCGACACCCACATATGTCGAGATGCTCCATTTCTCATGTGAGGAGAGCCACCACCCCATGAGTGAGATGAGTGACTCCACCATATATGCCACTGAGTGCATTTCCTATGAGAGGATGAGTGTAACCACCACTAGACCCACACATGAGAGCATGCCACACATCCTATGTGAGGTTGAGAGCCATTTGAGTGACTCCACCAACCATATCAGTGAGAGCATCTTACCGGGTGTGAGTGAGCCACAACACTTAGTAGGTGAGGTAGTTGAGACGGCATGTGAAGCCACTATGATTTCTAATGACTTAACCTCTACTCCGAGTCTGTTTTCTTCTTTGGTGCTAGGTCTCCTACATGACGACATACCTATCCTCGATGAGTCCATACCTCAAATGGAGACGACGACGACCATGGTGGACGATGATGCACCCCCCACATGGTTCCATCAACATGAACATGACAACGAGTGGATCTTCAACACCTTACCTACAACACATGAGCGATGCTCCAAAGGTAACATAGGTGATGGTGCTTCTCTTGTCCCACCAGCGGACTATCTTACCAATGATTGGTTGCATGATGTTGACCCACCTATTCCCATGCTTCATGCCAGTGTGACCTCCTCATGTCATGACTTACCTATTTATGATGAATATGATGATGAGCATGTTGAGTTGCCTAGTTGTGATGTTATGTTCCATAGGATATCATGTGAAAATTCTTTTGGTCACATCATGTTTGATAATCCTTTAAACTTGTCATATGCTAGGAGTGAGATCTCCCATATTGCATCATTTCAATCTCAACATAGTAACTATGCATGCCCCATTAAAATCAATCCCATTTGCACTTATGGCATAGATGACGAGATGATGTCCATTGGCTTTTGTTTTTCATGTGATGATATTTCCATGTTTCCTTTACATGATTTGCGCAATTCATCGACTATGCCATGCCATAATCACATTGTTCCAAATATGCTTAGTTTCAGATGGTCTCAATATTCTCCATGTGATTTTTCCATTAATGCTCATGAGGAGACCCCCATAGTTTCCTCATACATATTAGGAGATTTTGATGCATTCCATACTTTGCATGATTCCAATGATTGCGTGCACCATATGCATTCCATGAATAACAATGCTCTACATATTTTTCGTGATGCATTACACAATTTTAGTTTCCATTATGCCATACATAATAACAAACCTCTCATGATGGATGACATGTTTCTATATCACGCATCTCATTTATTTGAGCATTGGATATTTTGCGCTAACCAACACATGCACGTGTGAATCATGATGGATAATGTGTAGATATACCATGCACACACAATTTTCCCTTTGCCTTTGTTTTGTGTAGGTACTCACATATACTCGTCAACCTCTCAATCCCAAGAGTTGACGAAACGAGCTATTGAGAGCAGCGATGCTTTGGGATCACGTGAATTGTCCTTACCACCGTTCTCTTTGTGCAACGACTACGCGCATCTCTTTTACTTGTCTCTCACACGGCTATGCACTATTTACCACTTGTCACCTTATGCCCATACTACCGTGTTCCCTTTGCATGTTATGCCTCTTTACATGATTTTGCCATGCAATTGTGACCCTTACTTGCATCTACCCATGATTCACACCATATGCTACTTCTATGTGTATTTGCATGCTTGGTGGAGATACTTGTTGCTATTGCCATGTTTACCATGTGCCACATGCTAGTGTTGATTCTTGTGTTGGGCGAGTCATGATGTTCCATTGCTATTTACCTAGGACTTCTTGCCAATACAATGATGATACTTTCCTCATATCTTGCTTTCATGCTTGTGCTATGACATGTGAATTATTCATGCCCACTATTTGCACACATGACATGCTTCCCATGATTCCTTCTAGTACATTGCACCTTCGCAGTACTTGCTTGCTTGACTTGATCGCTATGATTGCTTGCTATGTTGCATCACCCATGTTCCACTCTTACTCGCTTTCTTGGGTTGATGACATATATGTTCATGCCTCTCACTTGATTTGTCTTGATCCTTATCTCTTGTCTCCATTAGTTGCACCTCTCATATGCCATTGTAGTGAGTGCACCCATGTTATGCTTATTGATCTGGAGACTTGGACATATTACTTGTGATGCATGCTTCTTTGATTGAGCTTATTGTCTTCGGTTGTACTTGCCTCATATGCTTCCATAACATGCCACGTTCCCGTGTACCTTCTTACGATAAGAATGACAAGGACACTTGTTGGGTATCTCACCACATGAATGATAGGTTTTGCATTTTCGCTAACCTCATTTGTGTTTTCAAGTCTTTGTCATGTTCTTTCGTTTTGAAGGATTCACAAGGCATTACCGTCATGAGACATATTGGTTATGTGAAGGCATACATGACATACAACTCCAACATCTTTGGGAACTTTCATAAGGTGAACTCCTTCCCCTTGAGCCATCCTCAAGTACGCATATTGGATGGGTCATTCTTTTATTGTTGTTTCCTTCTTGTTGTCTACCTGATACATCTCGTGAATGGAGGAGCGACATTGGACATTGTCTCTATGGACCTTCACATTGAGGAGCGCTCGCACTTATTGGATGCACCTTCGAAACTCCACTCATGCCACGACATCGAGCATTGGTACACCAACACCTCCATATTTGTTGATTGTGCTCACACATGTCATGCTCGATGGACATTTCATACTCACCGCAAGTTTGCACCTTATGCATGGATTGACTCACATTATGATTGCCTTGTTGCATCTTGTATATCCATGATATATGAGCTTGTGAATTTCCTTAGCAAATTTGTTGCAATCTTCCTTGATGGCATATTCATACATAATGATCAACTTGCCGACCATCAATTGCATGATAACATAATCATATTGAGCATCCATTGCCATATGCATGCTATTGATAAACCATCTCACTATTACATCATTTTGCATCGTGGTTGCATATATCATATTCAAAACACATTTGTGTGCACAATGATTGCATTTGCTCCCATGAGTGCTTTGCATATCATTCTATATCATCTTGATAAGCTTCATGCGCTTTGTCGCAAACAATCTTGCCGCACGGACTCATACTTACTTGATGGACACTTTGTGTGTGCTAACCATTGTATTTCCGAGTGTTGTTTGTGTTTGCTATTTTTACATGTATACCACTGCGGTGACACCTTGGAGTACTTGGATTGCGCAATGTCTTCAACTCCGTCCACGACAACCGTTTCCATGGTGATGAGGATCACGGTCCGAGGTCGGATCTTTCCCAGGGGGGAAGAGATGATGCGGAGCATCCCACATTCATCCCAATGTACACTCTGACTACTCTCCATGTCCCAAGAGGACATATGACGAGACCTCGAACATACGCCATTGGACACAAGGTGAATTCACTCCTCTTCGAACTGTCACTTTCCGCATGTGAGACATGGCTACTACCTCATGCATGGACCTTGCATATACTCAGGTACAACTGAGATGACCATCGAGAATACAAGGAGAAGGGAGGAGCAAGACATGACTTGCCCGGATCATCCTAACCCCTAGTCGGAAGATCTGGACCAAGTCCGGGTGATTCGGACCCCCACCTGGACGTTCCGGGTAATGTGCCCGAAGACACCGAAGCCTGCTTGATGAAACCGGATCATCCAGACGGCCGCCCGGATCATTCGGACCCAAGACGCCCGGATCATCCGGACCATGCCTACGTGCGTGACTTGGGACGAGGCCCGTGTACCCCTTCGCCCCTCACTTATCCCTCCGTGGCTTAGCAGTATATATAGACCCCCTCCTCCTCCTAGTTAGGGTTAGCATTGTGATAGCTCATATTTGAGATAGAGCTTTGCTCACCCACTTGGTTACTTCTCCTCGGAGCTCATGACCTCCTCGGAGAAGATCCCCCAAGCGGATTCAAGACCACATCACGGGAAGACCTTCCATACCTCCTCTTGGAGAAGAACTACCGCCACTTGTATCGTCCTTTGTTGGAATGCAGATCGTGTATCTCTTTGTGTTTTGAGGATCTAGCATATGTGTGACCATATCTTGTTGGTTGAGTGATTTCTCTTGTGTTTCCCCTCGTGTTCCCCCTCGTGTTCTTCGTGTTCTTCGTAGGATCCCCTCCAATCATGAAAGATCGGGCATCTAGGGTTCTACCTTACATCAGTGGTGGTATTCCAGTGGTGGCGACGAGGGTTTCTGCTCGACAGCGCCTCCCTCCTCATTTTGAGGACGAAGCCGGAGGATCCCATCGTGAGAGGAGGCGGTAGAGGACATGGACGCGGCCATAATAGCGCCCAAGGTCGAGGAGGATGGGGCGGTGCTTTGATCGCCCCTCCTCTAGTTTCTCCGGGCCCGAACGAAGGCCACGTCAGGGACGAGGCACTTGAATTCATCATCAAGCTGTGCGTGCCTCCGTGCAGTTTTCTTCGGCTTCTAACTCCATTAGCAAGGGTGATGGATGTAGAACAACTGTCGGGGTTGAGGCTGCACATGAGGGCTGCTGTAATGGCAGCAAGCGGACGAACGTAGATTTCCCTGCACCTCATGTCATGCTTCTCTAGCGCGGCTGCGAAACCTTCGCTCGTGCCCATAGCTTGGCGGCATGGCACGTCCTCCACTCCAAGTTAATGGACGCCACCCTGCTCTCCATCAAGGTATTTTTTGGGCGTTCAGGTGCTCGCTTAGGGTGCTACACAGAGAGCTCGACCTACGATGAAAGCTCCTCCTCAAGCGACAGCGACGAGGAGGACAGTGACGGCGATGATGGCGGTGCCGATGAGGAGGACGATTGCTCCGACTCTAGCTGAACACCAGCCGCACCGTCACCTTCAGCTGGTGACACCACCATCTGCACCTGCATCTCCTCCCCGGCAAGATGATATGTAGGGTGTTAGGTGCGGAAGGTGTCTCCACATCTGATATGTCTCCAACGTATCTATAAATTTTGATTGTTCCATGATATTATATTATCCATCTAGGATGTTTTATATGCATTTATATGCTATTTTTTATGATTTTTGGGACTAACCTATTAACCTAGAGCCCAGTGCCAGTTTCTGTTTTTTCCTTGTTTTTGAGTATCACAGAAAAGGAAAACCAAACGGAGTCCAATTGACCTGAAACTTCACGGAGATTATTTTTGGACCAGAAGAAGCCCACGGAGTACTGTAGATGGGCCAGAAGAGGCCCGAGGCACCCACGAGGGTGGGGGGCACGACCCCTATCTCGTGGCCGCCTCGGAGACCCCCCTGACTTGTCCCGGACGCCAACACCTCTTATATATATAGAAACCCCCATGAAATAACCTAGATCGGGAGTGCTGCCGCCGCAAGCCTCTGTAGCCACCAAAAACCAATCGGGACCCTGTTCCGGCACCTTGCCGGAGGGGGGATCCATCACCGATGGCTATCTTCATCATCCCGGCACCCTCCATGACGAGGAGGGATAGTTCACCCTCGGGGCTGACGGTATGTACCAGTAGCTATGTGTTTGATCTGTCTCTCGTGTTCTTCATATGGCACGATCTTGATGTATCGCGACCTTTGCTATTATAGTTGCATCTTATGATGTTTCTCCCCCTCTACTCTCTTGTAATGGATTGAGTTTTCCCTTTGAAGTTATCTTATCGGATTGAGTCTTTAAGGATTTGAGAACACTTGATCTATGTCTTGCATGTGCTTATCTGTGGTGAGAATGGGATATTCACATGATCTACTTGATGTATGTTTTGGTGATCAACTTGCGGGTTCAGCGACCTTGTGAACTTATGCATAGGGGTTGGCACACGGTTTTGTCTTGACTCTCCGATAGAAACTTTGGGGCACTCTTTGAAGTTCTTTGTGTTGGTTGAATAGATGAATCTGAGACTGTGTGATGCATATCATATAATCATACCAACGGATACTTGAGGTGACATTGGAGTATCTAGGTGACATTAGGGTTTTGGTTGATTTGTGTCTTAAGGTGTTATTCTATTACGAACTCTAGGATAGATCAAACGGAAAGAATAGCTTCGTGTTATTTTACTATGGACTCTTGAATAGATCGATCAGAAAGAATAACTTTGAGGTGGTTTCATACCCTACAATAATCTCTTCGTTTGTTCTCTGCTATTAGTGACTTTGGAGTGACTCTTTATTGCATGTTGAGGGGTAGTTAGATGATCCAATTATGTTATTATTATTGAGAGAACTTGCACTAGTGAAAGTATGAACCCTAGGCCTTGTTTCGAAGCATTGCAATACCATTTTTGCTCACTTTTATCACTTTTTACCATGTTGTTTTTATATTTTTAGATTATAAAAACCTATATCTACCATCCATATTGCACTTGTATCACCACTTCTTTTCTGGTGTCGTTGCCGGGTAGGTGAGTGCTTGAAGGTATATCTTTAGATCTTGCAATCAAATCTTTTAGTTTCTTGTTTTCTCACTAGTTTAGTCTATATAAGAAAACTACAAAAAATGGAATTGAAGGTGCCTCATATGCTTCTCTTTTTAATGTCTTTCGTGAAAATAAGGATTCCGATAATTGTGCTCAATTGCTAGAGGAAGAATGCATTAGAATGTTTTGCACTAAATATTTGAATGATGAGCATGATCGCAATGTTGTTAGTATGAATTCCTTGAATATCCATGATGCTAATGATATGCAAGGGCACAAGCTTGGGGATGCTATGTTTCATGAAGATGATATTTTTAGTCCCCCAAGTTTTGATGAGAATATTTATTATGATGAAAGCATGCCTCCTATTTATGATGATTATATTGATGAAAGTGGATTTGGAGAGGTCGTGACTTTATTTAATGATGAATCCACTATTTCGGAAGAGGTTCCAATTGATTATGAGAAGAAAGTTCCTATCTATGATGATTATTTTGATGACATGTATGCTATAAGAACAATCATAACCATGAAACTTGTCATCTTGATTTTAATCTTCAATTGGATTATGCCTCACATGATAGTTATTTTGTTGAGTTTGCTCCCACTACTATTCATGAGAAGAATTTCGCTTGTGTGGAGAGTAATAAAATTTATATGCTTGGGGATCATGAAAAGAATTCTTTATGTGATGGTTATATTGTTGAATTCATTCATGATGCTACTGAAAATTACTATGAGGGAGGATTATATGCTTGTAGGAATTGCAATAATATCAAGTTTCCTCTCTATGTGTTGAAAATCTTGAAGCTATGCTTGTTTTGCTTTCCTATGATAGTTGATTCTTATTTCCATAAGTTGTTTGATCACAAAATCCCTAGGCATAGGAAGTGGGTTAGACTTAAATGTGCTAGTCATATTCTTCCTGATGCTCCCGCTATGTTTCAATTCTTATCTTTTATGTGAGCATCATTGAAATCATCATGCCTAGCTACAAAGGCATTAAAGAAAAGCGCTTGTTGGGAGACAACCCAATATTTACCCCCACTATTTTTATGTGTCCACATGATTAAGCAACTGTAGTAATCGTGTTTTATAGCTTTCGTTTCAATAAAGTGCCAAGTAGAACCTTTGGGAAGACTTGGGTGAAAGTTAATGTGATCTTGCTGTAAAAACAGAAACTTTGCGCTCACGAGATTAGTTGTCGTTTTTTACAGACGAGTGATTTTAGGTTGATTCTTTTTTAAGTAGATTAATATACAAATTCCTCACGTCCACCAATTTATTTCAGAATTTTTGGAGTTACAGAAGTAGTCGAGAGTTACAGATTACTTCAGACTGTTATGTTTTTGACAGATTCTGTTTTCTATGTGTTGTTTGCTTATTTTGATGAATCTGTGAGTAGTATCATAGGGTATGAACCATAGAGAAGTTGGAATACAGTAGATATTACACCAATATGGATTTAGAATGAGTTCACAATAGTACCAAAAGTGGTGATTTATTTTCCTATAACGGAGCTTACAAGTTTTCTGTTGAGTTTTGTGTTGTGAAGTTTTCAAGTTTTGGGTAAAGATTCGATGGACTATGGAATAAGGAGTGGCAAGAGCCTAAGCTTGGGGATTCCCAAGGCACCCCAAGGTAATATTCAAGGAAGATTCAAGCAACTAAGCTTGGGGATGCCCCGGATGGCACCCCCTCTATCGTGTTCGTTCATCGGTAACTTTACTTGGAGCTATATTTTTATTCACCACATGATATGTGTTTTGCTTGGAGTGTCATTTTGTTTTATTTTGTTTTGCTTGCTGTTTGAATAATATACCAAGATCTGAAATTATTAAATGTTAGAGAGTCTTTACACATTTACATAATTATTCGACTACTCATTAATCTTCATTTATATCTTTCAGAGTGGTTTGTCGATTGCTCTAGTGCTTCACTTATATCTTTTTAGAGCACGACGGTGGTTTTATTTTGAAGAAATAGATGAACTCTCATGCTTCATTTATATTATTTTGAGAGTCCTAAACAACATGGTAATTTGCTTTGGTTATGAATTTAGTCCAAATATGATGGGCATCCAAGAGGGATATAATAAAAACTTTCATATAAAGTGCATTGAATACTATGAGAAGTTTGATTCTTTATAATTGTTTTGAGATATGAAGATGGTGATATTGGAGTCATGCTAGTGGAGTAGTTGTGAATTTGAGAGATACTTGTGTTAAAGTTTGTGATTCCCGTAGCATGCACGTGTGGTGAACCGTTATGTGATGAAGTTTGAGAATGATTTATTTATTGATTGTCTTCCTTATGAGTGGAGGTCGCGATCGCGCGATGGTTAACTCCTACAAACCCTTCCCCTAGGAGCATGCATGTAGTACTTTGTTTAGATGACTTGTAGATTTTTGCAATAAGTATGTGAGTTCTTTATGACTAATGTTGAGTCCATGGATTATACGCACTCTCACCCTTCCACCATTGCTAGCCGCTCTTGTGCCGCACAACACTCGCCGGTACCATAAACCCACCATATACCTTCCTCAAAACAGCCACCATACCTACCTATTATGGCATTTCCATAGCCATTCCAAGATATATTGCCATGCAACTTTCCACCATTCCGTTTATTATGAAACGTTTTATGATTGTCATATTGCCTTGCATGATCATGTAGTTGACATCATATTTGTGGCAAAGCCACCTTTCATAATTCTTCCATACATGTCACTCTTGATACATTGCACATCCCAGTACACTGCGGGAGGCATTCATATAGAGTCATATTTTGTTCTAAGTATCGAGTTGTAATCTTGAGTTGTAAGAAAATAAAAGTGTCATGATCTTCATTATTAGAGCATTGTCCCAGTGAGAAAAGGATGATGGAGACTATGATTCCCCCACAAGTCGGATGAGACTCCGGACAAAAAAAAGGAAAAAAAAGAGGCCATAAAAAGGAGAAAAAAGGCCCAAATAAAAAAAATGAGAGAAGGGGCAATGCTACTATCCTTTTACCACACTTGTTCTTCAAAGTAGCACCATGATCTTCATGATAGAGAGTCTCCTATGTTGTCAATTTCATATACTAGTGGGTATTTTTCATTATAGAAATTGTCTTGTATATTCCAATGATGGGCTTCCTCAAAGTGCCCTAGGTCCTCGTGAGCAAGCAAGTTGGATGCACACCCACTTAGTTTCTTTTGATGAGCTTTCATACACTTATAGCTCTAGTGCATCCGTTGCATGGAAATCCCTACTCACTCACATTGATATCTATTAATGGGCATCACCATAGCCCGTTGATACGCCTAGTTGATGTCAGACTATCTTCTCCTTTTTTGTCTTCTTGATGAGGACATGACTACCTTGGATATGACCAAAAATATTGCATATATGCATATTTGTCAGGTGATTTCTAGTGCAAACTATTCAATAATCTATTTATGTTATCCAGAACAAAAATACTTCACATACTTTTGTGTTTTGTCTAATTGCAGGTGTATGGGACATTTGTACAATCCACATATGAAGATAAGGAAGAAAGAGATGTTTATTTGCTGTCCAGAAAGTTCTCTCACGTCACTTTTGGCCCAAGAGAAGATAGAGTCCAAGTCTCTCACGTTCTGGATTCAGATTCGGACTGCACAGACATACCTGACTCAAAACGCACACAAGTTTTTCATACGGACTCCGAATTGGGTGATTCTTTTTTTGTTGGAAACTAGATTTCGTGCACTTTCCAACCCAATTGGAATCACCTTCAAATTCATCCGGAGCGTTGAGTTGTGGACGAAACAATCTGATGCTGCAGCAGAATCCGAGTCAAACTACAAGTCCAAAGGTGTTACATCACCTCCACTTGGGCCCATTGGCCTTGTACGACCTAGATTTAGTTTTAGGCTGCCTTGGGACGTCCTCCCACCTCCTTGGCCGCCACCCCTTGCTCCTATATAAGTAGATCCATCTAGTAGCTTTTCCTTGGGATTTGTTTAGTTAAAAGTTAGCCATTGCAACTTCGTGTACTTCGTTTGTGTCCAACGACCAGACCAAGACCGCTTCCGGATCCCCACCATCATCAATACCTCATATATATTTGCAATATTCAGATTGCTTTATCATATTCTTGCTCGTTCTTCGATTGCTTGCAGGAATAGACCTTCATGGTCAGGCTGACTGTGCTTCCGGCATCGTCAGTAACCTCAGGAGATTGGTTTAGCGATTGCTAAGGCGCAACGTCGTGCACGTTTGTAGTCGGATCGTCAAAGTCGTCTCCACCAAATCGATAGTTATCATCTCATCGAAAGATCGGGACACCCTCGCCTCTATCTAGTGGTATCAGATAGCGACGAGCCGCATCTAAATAGTTGCAGAAGCTAGTTCAATATTTGACACCTCAAAATCGGCTTCTAAATAGGTCTTTTTGCCCTCCGAAATTCGTGAACACAGCTTGTTCCAATTTTTCAGGCCAGTTTTAGAATTCTTTGACTCCTCATATCAACTCGGAATTGAGTGATTCTTTTTGCATTGGAAAGCTTGAGTTAGTAGCATTCTTTGAAAGAATTTATCAGAAAATTGTCTCAAACTTTTCAAGAGGAAAGTTGGAGAGAGAGTTGTTGTATATCCTGCTTGGCAGTTGTTTTTCATCATTATCTTCACTGTCGTTGTGATCTTCACTTATATCTTGCTGTCAAGAGCTACTTACTATCCTTCATTGATGCCAGTTGTGCTACGCCGTGACCGCATTAGTGTTCTAGGCTCGCGTCTCTAGTCCGGTCTAGCCTAGGACCAGCATAGTACCGTCGTTGAGCGTTTATTCAACATTGCATCTTTGAATTGATTATTGCTAATCTTTTGCTACCATATATAGCCAACCCAGCTCCACATATTTCTACACCGTGTATACGTACGCTCCCCTGGCAATCGCTTTACTCAATATTCGGAGTTACTTGACACCGCTGGTTGCCGATCACCGCCTGCTGCATGGTAAGAACTTGTAAGACATTGATATTTGCTTTACTGTGAGCGTTTTACCACCACATCCTAGTAGTTATAGGAACATTATTTTTGGGTTTTGTTTCTTGTTCTACTAATCATGACAGGATCCAGAGTCAATTCATGGGCTTTGTCGATCGCGGGAGACGTGCCACCACCTTTGCAAATACCACAACCGTCAAGAGAGGTGCACAAACATCCAAATGCACATGATCAGGTTAATGTATCTATACCACCATTTAATGGCCGTTTTAAACCTGCTTTATATATTGAATGGGAGTTCGACATAAAAAATATATTTGCTTCCCATAATTTCTGATGAGGACATGACTATCTTGGATATGACCAAAAATATTGCATATATGCATATTTGTCAGGTGATTTCTAGTGCAAACTATTCAATAATCTATTTATGTTATCCAGAACAAAAATACTTCACACACTTTTGTGTTTTGTCTAATTGCAGGTGTATGGGACATTTGTACAATCCACATATGAAGATAAGGAATAAAGATATGTTTATTTGATGTCCAAAAAGTTCTCTCACGTCACTTTTGGCCCAAGAGAAGATAGAGTCCAAGTTTCTCACGTTCTGGATTCAGATTCGGACTGCACAAACATACCTGACTCAAAACGCACACAAGTTTTTCATACGGACTCCGAATTGGGTGATTCTTTTTTTGTTGGAAACTAGAATTCGTGCACTTTCCAACCCAATTGGAATCACCTTCAAATTCGTCCGGAGCGTTGAGTTGTGGACGAAACAATCTGATGCTGCAGCAGAATCCGAGTCAAACTACAAGTCCAAAGGTGTTACATCACCTCCACTTGGGCCCATTGGCCTTGTACGACCTAGATTTAGTTTTAGGCTGCCTTGGGACGTCCTCCCACCTCCTTGGCCGCCACCCCTTGCTCCTATATAAGTAGATCCATCTAGTAGCTTTTTGCTGGGGATTTGTTTAGTTAAAAGTTAGCCATTGCAACTTCGTGTACTTCGTTTGTGTCCAACGACCAGACCAAGACCGCTTACGGATCCCCACCTTTATCAATACTTCATATATACTCGCAATATTCAGATTGCTTTTATCATATTCTTGCTTGTTCTTCGATTGCTTGCAGGAATAGACCTTCGTGGTCAGGTTGATTGTGCTCCAGCGTGGTCAATAACCTTTCGGAGTTGGTTTAGCGATTGCTAAGGCGCAACGTCGTGCACGTTTGTAGTCGGATCGTCAAAGTCATCTTCACCAAATCGATAGTTATCATCTCATCGAAAGATCGGGACACCCCCGCCTCTATCAAGTGGTATCAGTTTTCAGGTTGCTCGGTGAGAATTTCCAGTTTTCCTAGATTAGATTTATTTTCTTACCTATTGTCCAAGAAAAATCCACAAAAAAGAGTTAGATCTATTCATCCTTGGTCCAAGCCAGTCTGAGCCTTTGCAATTTTCTTTTCATTGCTTGCATAGTTGAATTATCGGTTGCATCGTCGTGTCGAGTTGCTGGTCTTAGTGTCTAGTTCCTTTAGAGTTTCGAGTTCTGTTCACATTAGTCACGCAGCCGCTGCATCATTATCCCATCCGCTGTCCACCATCCCATCCACCAATTTCGACCATGTGTTACGCACTGTTTATTGTCATAATCATAGTTGAGGTCACTCACATCTTCGCCTGATCGAATCTGCATCTTATCTAGTTTGTCTTGGAAAGAGGGAGAAAAAGAAGATAGAGAAAAAAAGAGAGAAAAAAGGAAAGAAAAAAAAGAAAAAGAGAGAGAAGAAAAAGAAAAAAAAGTGTGAGGAAAAAAAAAGAGAAGAAAAAAAACAAAAAAATCGGCACAAACTTTTTCAGAGGAAAGTTGGAGACAAAGTTGTTGATATATCCTGCTTGGCTGTTGTTTCACCTCATTATCTTTACTGCCGTTGTGATCTTCACTTATATCTTGCTGTCCAGAGCTACTTAGTATCCTTCATTGATGCTAGTTGTGCTACGACGTGACCTCATTAGTGTTCTAGGCTCGCGTCTCTAGTCCGGTCTAGCCTAGGACCAGCACAGTACCGTCGTTGAGCGTTTATTCAACATTGCATCTTTGAATTGATTATTGCTAATCTTTTGCTACCATATATAGCCAACCCAGCTCCACATATTTCTACACCGTGTATACGTACGCTCCCCTGGCAATCGCTTTACTCAATATTCGGAGTTACTTGACACCGCTGGTTGCCGATCACCGCCTGCTGCATGGTAAGAACTTGTAAGACATTGATATTTGCTTTACTGTTAGCGTTTTACCACCACATCCTAGTAGTTATAGGAACATTATTTTTGGGTTTTGTTTCTTGTTCTACTAATCATGACAGGATCCAGAGTCAATTCATGGGCTTTGTCGATCGCGGGAGACGTGCCACCACCTTTGCAAATACCACAACCGTCACGAGAGGTGCACAAACATCCAAATGCACATGATCAGGTTAATGTATCTATACCACCATTTAATGGCCGTTTTAAACCTGCTTTATATATTGAATGGGAGTTCGACATAAAAAATATATTTGCTTCCCATAATTTCGATGAACATAAAAAGGTTAAGGTTGCGGTTGGTTCTTTCACTGGTTATGCTTTGGTTTGGTGGAGTGAATATTGTCGGTTACACCCTGATTATATACCTACTACTTGGGATGATTTGAAACTTGCCATGCGACATACTTTCGTCCCTGCTTATTATACTCGTGACATGATTAAGAAGTTGCAACACTTAAAACAAGGTAGTGAATCTGTAACAAAATATTATGATGATTTACAAACTACCTTGTTGCATTCCTCTTTAGAAGAAAGTGAAGATGATTTTATGGATAGATTTTGGGGAGGATTAAACCGTGATATTCAAGAGATACTAATTCATGAAGAGTGTTATCCTATGGACCATTTGTTTCATCTTGCTTGCAAAGCTGAACAGGAAATAAAACGACGTGTTGGCCACGAGGAGAACAAGCGCACGGTGCACATTCCAAGAGTTGATATGATTGTTCCTTCAACTACTAGGCATACTATGACAACCACATCCGTTGTTGTCAGGACTACATCACCTCCACCATGTGACACATCGCCCCCGAGAGTGGCTACATCATCTGAGTTGATCATAAGAGGTAATGACAAAGGTACTGATCTTCCATCTCTACATGAGAATGATGAATGCCTTGTCAATTTGAATGCACCATATGATGAGCTACCCACTACTTTGATCACACCACCTATTTTAGAGGACTACGTTGATAATTTGACTTTGCCATGTGATCAAACAACTGAAATACCAACAATTTTGAGTGCACCCATTGAATTAACTATTGATGCAAAAGAACCAATGTTTAATCATTTTGATATGACCTCTAATCTTGGTGATGATTCTGTGTTGAATGACTTATTGCATGTTTGCTTATTTAAGCATGTTGTAGCATGGAAATTTGATGCAAGTAAGGTTTATTCACCAATGTTGGGATGGTTTAATGATGAACATTGTCAATCTTTTGAAATGAATAAGAGCTTCACTTATATGTGCAAACTGAGTTGCAATATTTTCATGCCTTCTACTTCTTGTGCTAATTTTTTGGCTTCAGATTTTATGAACTATGCAAGTTACTCATCTATTCATGTGTCATATATGCAAAAATCAAGGGAAGTAAAAATGGATGACATATACATATACAACATGTACACCTTGTCTCTTTTGTTAGCCACATTTCAGATTAAGCAACGCCGAGGACGGCTTTATTTTCAAGAAGGGGAGAATGATGAGGACATGACTACCTTGGATATGACCAAAAATATTGCATATATGCATATTTGTCAGGTGATTTCTAGTGCAAACTATTCAATAATCTATTTATGTTATCCAGAACAAAAATACTTCACATACTTTTGTGTTTTGTCTAATTGCAGGTGTATGGGACATTTGTACAATCCACATATGAAGATAAGGAAGAAAGAGATGTTTATTTGCTGTCCAAAAAGTTCTCTCACGTCACTTTTGGCCCAAGAGAAGATAGAGTCCAAGTCTCTCACGTTCTGGATTCAGATTCGGACTGCACAGACATACCTGACTCTAAACGCACACAAGTTTTTCATACGGACTCCGAATTGGGTGATTCTTTTTTTTGTTGGAAACTAGATTTCGTGCACTTTCCAACCCAATTGGAATCACCTTCAAATTCGTCCGGAGCGTTGAGTTGTGGACGAAACAATCTGATGCTGCAGCAGAATCCGAGTCAAACTACAAGTCCAAAGGTGTTACATCACCTCCACTTGGGCCCATTGGCCTTGTACGACCTAGATTTAGTTTTAGGCTGCCTTGGGACGTCCTCCCACCTCCTTGGCCGCCACCCCTTGCTCCTATATAAGTAGATCCATCTAGTAGCTTTTCCTTGGGATTTGTTTAGTTAAAAGTTAGCCATTGCAACTTCGTGTACTTCGTTTGTGTCCAACGACCAGACCAAGACCGCTTCCGGATCCCCACCATCATCAATACCTCATATATATTTGCAATATTCAGATTGCTTTATCATATTCTTGCTCGTTATTCGATTGCTTGCAGGAATAGACCTTCGTGGTCAGGCCGACCGTGCTTCCGGCATCGTCAGTAACCTCAGGAGATTGGTTTAGCGATTGCTAAGGCGCAACGTCGTGCACGTTTGTAGTCGGATCGTCAAAGTCGTCTCCACCAAATCGATAGTTATCATCTCATCGAAAGATCGGGACACCCTCGCCTCTATCACTTCTCCACAACCACCATCCTATTCCACCTATAGTGCTATGTCCATGGCTCACGGTCATGTATTGCGTGAAGATTGAAAATGTTTGAGAATACTAAAGTATGAAACAATTGCTTGGCTAAAACCAGGGTTGTGCATGATTTAAATATTTTGTGTGATGAAGATAGAGCATAGCCAGACTATATGATTTTGTAGGGATAACTTTCTTTGGCCATGTTATTTTGAGAAGACATAATTACTTTGTTAGTATGCTTGAACTATTATTATTTTTATGTCAATATTAAACTTTTGTCTTGAATCTTTCGGATCTGAACATTCATGCCACAATAAACAAAATTACATTGATAATTATGTTAGGTAGAATTCCACATCAAAAATTCAGTTTTTATCATTTACCTACTAGAGGATGAGTAGGAATTAAGCTTGGGGATGCTTGATACGTCTCCAACGTATCTATAATATTTGATTGTTCCATGCTATTATATTATCCATCTAGGATGTCTTATATGCATTTATATGCTGTTTTTATGATTTTTGGGACTAACCTATTAACCTAGAGCCCAGTGCCAGTTTCTGTTTTTTCCCTTGTTTTTGAGTATCACAGAAAAGGAAAACCAAACGGAGTCCAATTGACCTGAAACTTCACGGAGATTATTTTTGGACCAGAAGAAGCCCACAGAGTACCGGAGATGGGCTAGAAGAGTCCCGAGGCACCCACGAGGGTGGGGGCGTGCCCCACCCCCTAGGCACGCCCCCCTATCTCGTGGCCGCCTCGGAGACCCCCCTGACTTGTCCCCGACGCCAACACCTCTTATATATACAGAAACCCCCAGAAAACAACCTAGATCGGGAGTTCCGCTGCCGCAAGCCTTTGTAGCCAACAAAAACCAATCAGGACCCTGTTCTGGCCCCCTGCCGGAGGGGCAATCCATTACCGGTGGCCATCTTCATCATCCCGGCACTCTCAATGACAAGGAGGGAGTAGTTCACCCTCGGGGCTGAGGGTATGTACCAGTAGCTATGTGTTTGATCTCTCTCTCTCTCTCTCTCGTGTTCTTGATATGGCACGATCTTGGTGTATCGCGAGGTTTGCTATTATAGTTGGATCTTATGATGTTTCTCCCCCTCTACTCTATTGTAATGGATTGAGTTTTCCCTTTGAAGTTATCTTATCGGATTGAGTCTTTAAGGATTTGAGAACACTTGATGTATGTCTTGCATGTGCTTATCTGTGGTGACAATGGGATATTCACGTGATCTACTTGATGTATGTTTTGGTAATCAACTTGCGGTTTCAGTGACCTTGTGAACTTATGCATAGGGGTTGGCACACGTTTTCGTCTTGACTCTCCGGTAGAAACTTTGGGGCACTCTTTGAAGTTCTTTGTGTTGGTTGAATAGATGAATCTGAGATTGTCTGATGCATATCGTATAATCATACCCACGGATACTTGAGGTGACATTGGAGTATCTAGGTGATGGGTTTTGGTTGATTTGTGTCTTAATGTGTTATTCTATTACGAACTCTAGGATAGATCGAACGGAAAGAATAGCTTCGTGTTATTTTACTACGGACTCTTGAATAGATCAATCAGAAAGGATAACTTTGAGGTGGTTTCGTACCCTACAATAATATCTTCGTTTGTTCTCCACTATTAGTTACTTTTGAGTGACTCTTTGTTGCATGTTGAGGGATAGTTATATGATCCAATTATGTTATTATTGTTGAGAGAATTTTCACTAGTGAAAGTATGAACCCTAGGCCTTGTTTCAACGCATTGCAATACGGTTTGTGCTCACTTTTATCATTAGTTACCTTGCTGTTTTTATATTTTAAGATTAAAAAACCTATATCTACCATCCGTATTGCACTTGTATCACCATCTCTTCGCCGAACTAGTGCACCTATACAATTCACCATTGTATTGGGTGTGTTGGGGACACAAGAGACTCTTTGTTATTTGGTTGCAGGGTTGCTTGAGAGAGACCATCTTCATCCTACGCCTCCCACGGATTGATAAACCTTAGGTCATCCACTTGAGGGAAATTTGCTACTGTCCTACAAACCTCTGCACTTGGATGCCCAACAACGTCTACAAGGAGAAGGTTGCGTAGTAGACATCAGCCTCCTCCAGTAGTCTTCCTGCTGGACACTGACAGGCTTCCTCGCGGACTCCGGCTTCGTCTTCCTTTGCTGGTGTCCATGCTGCCGTGCCCTACTGACCCTGGTGGTGGTGACCAGGGCATCGCCTAGACACTCCCTCTGTTCCTCGCCTTTGTCTGTGCACTCCCGATCTTGTCAGACTGCGTCCCGCAGGCCCTGACGGGGTCAGGCTGGGCTTCTATCCAGGCGCTCCTTTTTCCCTCTTTGCCTTCCACTACAGTCCCTAGGAGGAGAGGGACAAGAAAGGGATTACGGGGCACTTATATTTTTTCAATCTAAAACATGTAGGCATTTACCAAAATTTACTCTCAAATATGTAATTTCTTCTATCCATGTTTGTACTCTGTAAGGTTTGTACTTGTTTATCTTAATATTAATGAAAAATGTACATGCTTGATGGGTACTTGTGCATGTACTACATCCATGCAGAGGAGGAACACCTCTATACTTTTAAGTAAACAAGTTTCCAGGCAAGATATCTTGTCGGAGCCTTCCGTCGTTGCCGCGGGGCTTGGACTACCGGGCTCAAAATTATTGGAAGGGAACTGGAACCTTGTCGAACCTTCTTTGTCAAATGCCACTACAACCATCTTGATCAAAATAATGTTTGAATCAGGGGATGGGAGCACAAATGTTTTGAAGGTGACAAGGTTCTTCTATGCACAAGTTTTCTTCTTACAGAGACATGTTATGGATAAAAAGAAACTTATTTGTTTGGCCTATCGGGGATCAATATGTAGGATTGTTTCCATCTCTTCTTTTCGGGATCGAGCCCGCGGCAAGAGCCATGTAGTTAGTGTAGAGGAAACCATAGCAACATATGACCTCATGTAAATAATCATGGCAAATTTATGCTAAGCTAATCATGCATGCAAGTATTTAGGGTGCCAGTGCTTCATTTTATTATCTATGCTCAGGGCCCGCGCCTGGCTTTGTACAAAGGTTTACATGTGCATTACCAAGGCTTGAATAAAAGGGTGGCTACCGGGGTTGGGCCGGACAGCCGCACCTTACGGGTAGAACTTGCGAAGATGCTCAATATTCCATGAGTTTTGCATTTTGATGCCATCTTCATTCTCCAAATAGATTGCGCCAGGTCTGGTGACTCGTACTACCTGGTAAGGGCCTTCCCACTTTGGCATCAACTTGTTGGTACCCTTGGCGGACTAAACACGCCTAAGGACAAGGTCGCCTTCCTAAAGGCTCCGGGCATGAACCCTGCGGCTGTGATAGCGGTGCAGGGCTTACTGGTAGCGTGCAGCATGCATAGCAGCCCGAAGACGGTTCTCCTCAAGGAGCACTACATCGTCATGCTGGTGCTGCTCTTGCACTACTTCATCGTAGGCAAATACTAGAGGTGACCCGTATATGAGTTCCTTGGGGAGCACTGCTTCTTCCCCATAGAATAGGGAGAAGGGAGTCTGGCCGGTAGCTCGATTTGGTGTCATATAGAGGGACCAAAGAACCACCGACAGCTCGTCGATCTAGCGCCTGCTGCACTTTTGCAGCTTATCAAAAGTTCTTGTATTGAGCCCATGCAACACTTCGGCATTCATCCTCTCAGCCTGTCCATTGCTCCTGGGATGAGCAACAGAGGCGAATGAAACCTTGCTTCTGAGGGTTTGAACGTATTGCATGAAGGCGCAGCTTCTGAATTGGGTGCCATTGTAAGTGATAACTCTGGCGGGTACTGCAAAACGGCACACCAATCCTTTCAAGAACTTGATAGCTGATGGTGCGGTTACCTTCCTCACAGGCACCACTTCTAGCCACTTTGTAAACTTGCCGATTGCAACGTACAAGAATTCAAAGCTCCCGGTAGCACGGGGGAAGGGGCCCAGGATGTCGAGCCCACGGACAGAAAATGGCCATGACAAAGGGATCGTCTGGAGAGCTTGATCAGGTTGATGGATGTTCTTGGAGTGGAACTGGCAGGTTTCACATCTGGTGACTAGCTCAATCGCATCTTGGAGGGCCGTGGGCCAGTAGAAACCTTCCTGGAAAGCTTTTCGAACCAATGCTTTAAATCCAATATGGGAGACGCACATGCCTTTGTGTATTTATGCCAACAGTTCCTTCCCCTCTTCCCGGCAAATGCACTTCAATTTCACACCGTTGGGCCTTCTTCTATACAATGTGTCATCGACAAATTGATACATACTGGCCCTCCGGGCTACTCTATCGGCCTCTTCTTGCTCCTCGAGAAGTTGTCCTGTTTGGAGGTAGTGGACTATGTGTCGTTCCCAAGTTGGAGCTTGAGGCTCGACAAAAAGGACGAACGACACCTCCTCATTCGTGGGAGCGCATATCTCAACCGCAAGAACTTGTAGTTTGGCGGGAGGGTGCTTCTCACCAGGCGCAGTAGAGTTATTCCCGGCAGCCTCTCTACCTGGGACTTCGGAGAGCCCTGCCAGGAGATGCTTGCCGGAGTCTAATTTCCTCCTTTTTCTGGCCATCATTGTCGGGGATACCGAGGGTTGAGTCAGGTGGAGAACGAAATTCCCTGGTTCCACGGGAAGCTCTTGTGCACCGCATTTTGACATATTATCAGCGATGCTGTTTTCCGCACGTAGCACATGCTCTGTTTGCAATCCATCAAAATGCTCCTCCATCTTACTCACTTCCTCTACAAATGCCTCCATTAATGGACTATGGTAATCCTTGTTTACTTGTGTAACTACGAGCTGCGAGTCTCCATGAATGATTAACTTCTTAATTCCCAATTCCATTGCAATTCTGAGCCCGGCAAGGAGCACTTCATATTTCATAGTGTTGTTGGTGGCCTTCTCCCGGGGAAAGTGCATTTGGATCACATACTTGAGGTGTTCTCCAGTGGGCGCAACAAGTAGCACGCCAGCCCCTGTGCCTTGTAACGATAAGGCACCGTCAAAATACATGATCCATTCTTGGGGTGCTTCTTTGTCGGGGATAACTGTTTCTGGTGTCTCTTCATCTAGAGTAGGTGCCCATTCTGCAATGAACTCCACCAGTGCCCTACTCTGAATGGTTGAGGTACTCTCATACTCCAGACCAAAACTTGGCAGCTCTAATGCCCATTCAACTATTCTGCCGGTGGCCTCAGGGTTCCTCAGTATGCGACAAAGGAAACGAGTGACAACTGTGATCTCGTGGGCTTGGAAGTAGTGGCAAAGTTTCCTTGAGGCCATGATGAGGCCAAAGATCAACTTTTGCACTCCAGAGTACCTTGACCTAGTCCCCTGCAACAGGGAGCTAACAAAGTAAACTGGTCACGTCACTACCTTCTTCTTTTCGTGGTTTCATAGCATCTACTGTTAGCTTGCCCTGTCTCTCCCTGATCTGTATCCAATCTTGTCATGACTGGTGATGAGGACATCAATACAATTGTTACACCCACAGCCCCTGCTGCTATACAAACGGGACCAATTACTAGAGCTCGTGCACGCCAACTAAATTACCAGGTACTTTCGTTTCTTGGTAATGATTCTAATGTTCATGAGAATATGATGCTGCCTAAATTGGATACATTTGTTTTGCTTACAAATGAAGGGCCTAGCTTGGAGAAGGATGAACATTGGAGCAAGAACAAGCATGGAGATGATGGCATGCGCAAGGGGAACAAGAACAAGCATGGAGATGATGGCATGCGCAAGGGGAACAAGAACGGAGTTACAAGTGATGATTTCAGGACTTTGAAGCCACCATAATGTGTGCATGAAGCCTTGGACGAAATATACAAGATGCCACCTCATAAATTTCGTCCCGAGGCTATTTTAGGTGCTGCGTCACCTTATTATTGGGCCAGGCCCATGTAATTTCGAAATACATAAGTATAGGCTATTTTTAGAGTCCGTATGTGTGGGGAAACAAGAGATAGGGTTGATTTCGGACCCCTCCACCAAGGGCCACGAAATCCCCCCCTCTTCCTCCATATATACAGCCCTTAGGGCATCGTTTAGACTTTGGGTTTTGTTTAGATTAAAAGTTCGCCATAGCTGCAACTTCGCGTACTTCGTTTGTGTTCAACGACCAGACAAAGGCGTCACAGAACCCCACCTTGATCAATAAAGCTTTCATCTTATATTCGCAATATCCAGATTGCAATCTTAGTTTCTTGCTTGTTCTTCGTTTGCTCGCAGGAAACAGACCCTCGTGGTCAGGTTGATCGTGCTCCGGCGTGGTCAATAACCTCTCGGAGTTGGTTTAGCGATTGCTAAGGCGCGACGTCCTCGCACGTTCGTAGTCGGATCGTCAAAGTCGACTTCCACCAAAGCGATATCCATCATCTCATCGAAAGACGGGACACCTTTGCCTCTATCAACTGGTTTAGTTCCTTCTCCGAGAAGGACAGTAGCTACGGCTGTCCCTTCATCTACTTCCCGCTGTGTCACCAGCGCTGCACTAACCACTTGATTGGTTGCCGCTAAGTATAGCAGCAACAACTCTTGTGGTTTAGGAGCGACCAAGGAGGGAGCAGAGGAAAGATAGGCTTTCAAGTCTCATAGTGCTGCTTCTGCCTCTGGGGTCCACTTCATTGGCCCTGCCTTCTTTAGAATGTTGAAGAATGGCAGGGCGCGCTCGGCAAACTTGGAAATGAACCTACTCAGCGCGGCAACACATCCAGTTAAACGTCTTACGTCCTTGAATGTCTTGGGTGCTTGCATCTGCTTGATTGCTCTGATCTTGTCATGGTTGGCCTCTATCCCCCGGTGAGATACAAAGAAGCCAAGTAGCATGCTGGAGGGAATGCCAAACACACATTTCTCAGGGTTCAACTTCAAGTTGATCTTGCGCAGATTTGCAAAGGTCTCTTCCAAGTCCTCAATAAGTGTTGATTTATCATTGGTTTTGACCACTATATCATCCATGTAAGCTTCAATACTCCTGTGCAACTGAGGCTCAAATCCAATTTGTACTGCTCTTGCAAAAGTGGATCCAGCGCTCTTGAACCTAAAGGGCATCCGCACAAAGCAGTATGTGCCACATTGGGTTATGAACGCAGTCTTATCCTCGTCCTCCTTGGACATGAATATCTGATGGCATTCGGAGTATGCATCCAAGAAGGAAAGAATATCACATCCGGAAGTAGAATCCACAATCTGATCGATGCGCGGCAAGGGGAATGGGTCCTTCGGGCATGCCTTGTTTAGATTTGTATAGTCTATGCAATGCCCCCATTTCCCATTCACCTTGCGCACCACCACCGGGTTTGCCAACCACGTTGGGTGCATCACTCCTCTGACCAAACCAGCCACTTCAAGTTTCTTGATCTCTTTGGCTATGAATTGCTGCCACTCTAAAGATTGCTTCCTGACCTTCTGCTTGACGGGCCGAGCATGAGGACAGACATCAAGGTTGTGCTTCATTACCTCCCTGGGAACGCCAAGGATGTCAGATGGTTGCGAAGCAAACACATCGACATTCGCCCGCAGGAAGGCAACAAGCGCGCTTTCCTATTTGTTATCAAGGGTGGAGCTGATGATGAATGTACCATCAGCGCCATCCAGCCCCGTCGAGACCTTCTTTGCAGCAGGCGAGGCAACTTTGGATCTCTTGCTAGTGGAACTCTCTAGAAACTCATCGACGGGTGTAGTGCACTCTGGAGAGGCGTGCTTCCTAGATTCCTTGACGACACCCCTGCTAGCCTTCTTTCCTTTCTTATTTCCCTTGGCGGGAGCTACAACTTCTGCGGCCTCAGCAGCAACCGCATCCCGGTACATCTTATCCACGCATATGATTGCATCTTTCTTGTCTGACGGGATGGAAATGACGCCCATTGGCCCTGGCATTTTCAGTGTCTTGTAGGCATAGTAAGATGCTGCCATGAACTTTGCCAGAGCTAGACGACCAAGAATGTCATTATACCGCAAGGGGAGATCGACCACATCAAACACAACTCTCTTGGTCCAGTAGTTTAGTTCTCCAGCAAATGTAACCAGCAGCGTAATCTTCCCCTTAGGACGACTCCTGCCGGGGTTGATTCCTTGAAATGTGCAAGTAATCTTCATCTCATAACTTAAGTTTGCTAATCACCTTGGGGGAAATCAGATTCAACCCTGCTCCACCATCAACTAACATCTTGGTGACCTTGAGGTTGCGGATTGTTGGCGAAACCAACAGCGGCAAACACACTACCATAGTGGTGTGGTGAGGGTGATCCTCCTCATCAAAGATTATAGGCGTGCGGGGCCACTTAAGCGGCTTCCGGGAATCTGTTGCTGGCTCTACAACATTGACCTCACGCGCCCACTGTTTCAACTGGCGGTGATAGGAGTACAAAGATGTGTCTCTATTAATGCACATGGCGTTAGTTGCTTGCTGTAACACTTGCTCCCTAGTTTCCTCGTCATCCCCTTCATCAGTTTCATCATCACCTTCCTTTTTCTCATGGCCTTTAGCAGGCTTTTCATGCCACTGGGGAGTCTTCCGCAGCAGCCTCCTCTGCTTCCTAGGCCCTTCCCGCCAGCACCTTCTTGGTCTCTCTCCTTGTCGCGCTTCTCATACTTAGCTTTCTGCTTTTTGACGAGTTTCTCAACCTAATGGCACTCTTGGACATCATGGCCCTTGGTGCGGTGGATCTTGCAGTACGGCCCGTCTATCTTCCCGTTATTTCCGGCCGCCGCTGCTTCCTGGCAATCGGTGCGCGTGGCAACTTCCTTGCTGGGGGCTTCGGTCTTGGCTTTCTTGCTGGTACAAGGGGTGCCAGAACACTCAACAACCAGTACTGCCCTCTCTTTATGCTTCTTGTTGCACTTTTTAGTCTTCCTCTTCTGGTTAGTGGCATCGTCGCCATCTTCTAAGTCAACTTCGATGCCGTCCTCTTCTCCAGGGAGTCGCCTCCCTTCCTCGGTATGGGCCCACTTATCCGCCAAGGTGTATAGCTCATTCACAATCTTGGGCAACCGGATGTTCATCTTGGAACATACCCTCGTGTAGCACACATTTGAGTGGAACACGATAATTACAGCTGTCGGGTGGATATCTCGAATGTTCCTATGCACCCGGCTAAACCTCTACATGTACTTCTGCATAATTTCCTCTTCCTTCTGTGGAAGGAGTTGCAAGTCGATGGGCCGTCCTAGTTCTTGGTGGCCGCCTATGAAGACACCAACAAACTCATTGCACAGGTCATCCCAGGACGAAATGGAGTTCTCTGGCAGGTGCATCAGCTATGACCTCATGTTTGGCTTGAGTGCCAAATGGAAGTAGTTGGCGTACACCTTCTCATCTCTTCCTCCGGCGGCTTGAACAACAATTGTGTAGATGCTCAAGAACTCTGTCGGGTTCAGCCTTCCATCATACTTTTCTGGTATTTCTGGTTTGAAAACACGGGCAGATGGCCAACAAACTTGCCGCAACTCGTTTGTGGCAGGGCACCCAACCTTGAAAGGCAAGTATCCGCCTTCACTGGGTGCGGGTTCGTCGAGGTCTGGGACATTGCGCCTATCAGATTGGCGGCGGGTTTCGCGGCGCTCTCTATAGTGACACGTGCACCTTCCCTCCGTCGATCTTCGAGGACCTGCTACTGATCTCGATGGGCCCGAGGATCAGATGAAGGCACTGACGCCTCGCCGGGCTCCTAGTCGCGTGGTTCTGGTTGCAGCCTTGGTGCTAGCTGTCGTGGAGGGGATTTCACCGTTGGAGTGGCCCCCTCAACACGATCAGTAGCTCGGGTTGTCGTTGTTGCTTGTGGGCACCATGGCGGACCTACCCACTGTGATCCTTCCACTTCACCAAAACCAATCAAACTCTGGATGGTGGCTCTCCACTCATCCATTTGATCGGCCACTGGCAGGAATCTTAGCAGGAGTTGGGCTAGTGCCATGGCTTCCGAAGAAGTGCTTGGCATAGATGACGAGGTAGACCGCGACGTTGCTCGACTCCTAATAGTACCAGTAGTGGTGGCGTCATGTTCTCGTCATTGCGAGCCACTCTCCACGGTAGTACGATGGCGAGAGGGGTGCGCCTGAGGGTCGATAACCCCATTTGGCGCTTCGCCTTGGTTACCCTGCTCTGGGTAAGGCATGTGCCCCATAGATACGCCTGTAACAGGGACATTCTAGGGGGTCGCGACTCGCACTAGAGCGGGCGTTGTCACTGCGGCTGTACCCACCAGCGCGGTGGGGAGGGTGAGACTGAATATTCTCCTCGCCCGCCTTGTGGAACATGGCCGTCAGGATGTTGTTGATGTCGCCCTCCCCCAGCGTCTTCCACTACTACTTCGGTCGCAGGGGGAATGACGATAGCACTGCCTACGCCGGTCATGTCCCCTACGACATCCGTGTCCCCCAACGCCGCCGCAGTGCCCATGGTATCAGCGGCTGCATGCGAGGGGGCCTTCAAGGTGGAAAGATGAGCTATTGTGCCGGGCTTCTTCTTGGGCGCCATGGATGATGAAGCCAATGATGAAGAAGACGATGATGAAGATTGAAGCGCTGTTCACAACCTCGGGTTCACGCACGCGCTTCCCCCTACCTGGTGGCCAAAGATGTCGTGGTGGAACACGATCACCTATGGGGCCATCAGCCCCTTGTGATTCACGTTGCACAAAAAGCAGAAGCCATGAGACAACATGATAGAGGTGACACTAGTGGTTTTTACCCAGGTTTGGGCCACTGGGAAGCGTAAGACCCTACTCCTGCTTTGGTGGATCGAGGGAAGGACCGCGATGAACAGGTAGCTCTCAAGCCCGGCAAGGTCGCCTCGGGGAGAGCAGCTACGCGCGTATGAGTATACATGGGTGCGAATCCTTTTCTAGGTTGCCATGGCCTTCCTTTTATAGGCTAATGGGTAACCAAAGTGGCAAAACAGTCATTATCTAGTGATTAGATAGCCAACAGTGCCATCATACCTAACTCTGATAGTTTGGACAAAGTGCATTAAATGATGCAGCCTGGCAAGCCTCTCTGCTTGACGTGCCTCTCGACGGGTATCATATAGATGTAATCTTCCTCCGAAATGGCTGCCACATGCCAAATGACAGCCACTTAATCACCTGGGGGCTCGATGCTGCATTGATAGATGACTTGCATTGTGGTGCGGTGGAGCGGTGGAGTCTTGGCGGGGAGGTTTGCCTTTAGCGGCCCCGGCAAGCCTACCGTGGAAATATTGGATTCGTCCTTGGGGCAACCTTGACCTGACCAGGCTAGCCTACCCGGTAAGGGAGGCTTTCCCTTAGTGATATCTTGCTGCTTTGGCTTGTCTTGGTCTTCCTGATTCGGCCTTTCATCCCTCAAAGAGTTGTTTATCTAGCTTTGTTTTAATTTGGATGCTTGGTGAAGCTTGCTTCCTTGTCATCGTGCCTGTGTACAGTCCAGGCAACATACATGAAGGTTTGTTGCACTGAGATTATAGGTCATTTGGGGTATTCCTGGTCAATAAGCATAGCTTTATAACCCTCTTGATTGGCTTTGATGCCATAGGTCGCTTGGGGGCTTCCTACTCTAGCATAGCTTTATAACCCACTTGACTGACGTTCATGCCATAACCGAGTTAAACCTGCCTATTTGCAACTTTCTACTCTGCTAGGTGACCCGCCGTACTCTTGACAGTCAATCTTTTAAATAAGAGCTTGAACTTGTCAAGGTTAAAACGGCGGCTTATGTCACGTGAGAGTCGGCTTACAGTGAGCTAGGATAAACTCACCTATCTGATGTAGTCTCTCCGCTATGTGGCCCATTCGTACACTAAACAGTCAATATTTTCAATAAGTCCCTGAACTAGTTAAGGTTTAAATGACGGATTTATGTCATGTAAGAGCTAGCTTATGGGATGACAGGCTTCCATGCCAAGCTTCTATAAAGCAAAAAAATGATTTTTTTCATAAAAACCAATCTGTTTTGGTCGTGCTTTGCAAGCCGGCTTAACAACTATTTGAGTTATACATATTTTCTATATCTGTTTTGCAGAAACCTTTTTTTGATGGGGCATTGTCGGGTCATATACATCCAGGTTAAAAAGCTCTAAATTGGGTTTATTGAGGTGATAAGCCACATAAGTAATCTTGTTGGATATGACTATAAGTCACCATGGATTATTGAGATTATTTAATTCGCCCTGGATTGTGACTCTGAGTTGCCAGTACAGGACACTATTGGATCATTTACATACTATATATCAAAGCTTTCAAGAAATTTTGGCAAAGTTGAAAGACTAAATATAAGACACGATAAAGAAGATTGAGTTGCTGAAGCATATTTGGCGAAACATGCATGAAGGCATGGCAGAGCAGAAAATTGTTTTTCAGCTACCTATTACAAGGCTACATCTGAGCCCAAAAGTTTTTGACCAAGTGTCTCTAGAGTTACATCACTCCGTTGAGCCGGCGTCAGTGTTGTCTGGGTACTGGCCTTGTGGGTTATTGTCATCCTGGCGCCTTGAGGTAGAGGCGTCCCAGTTACCCCGTGTAGGCTCTCCCTCGTCTGCCATCTGGAGAGTAGCCGATGTCCAGTTGATGCCGGTTAATGCTTCGAAGGTAGCTTCATCGTTAAGAATAACAAAAGTATCAAGGTCAGGGGAAAAATCGTGCTTACGCCTCGGAGGAATTAAAGCCACGATCTCATGAGATGGCGGCTTGATACGGGTGTTGTTGCTGTCATAAGCTGCCTGATATTTGGATAGATCCACCTCTTGCACAAGTTGACACGCCAGAGGCCGCATCTCCCTAGCATATTTGGCAAAGTCTTCTTCTTTGAAGATCGAGCCATCATCATTGAACTCTGGACACCCGTTGGCCATTTCTGCTGGGTCAAGGTCTGACTGGCAAGCTTTAGCCCGGCTTAAAGCATTAAGGGATCCTGTGTGGACGGCTGATAACTTTGTTTCTTCAATCTGTGATGGCACAGTTGACAGATGTTCCAGCACAGCCTTGATAGCAGTTGTAGGTTTCTTAAAACATGCTACGACCACAAGGGTTTGAAGGCTCCCAGAATAAAGTTGCTCCGTTAATAAGTAAACAACTTTAAGTTTCAATATCATGTTTTGGCCAATGTTGGCACTCCTGACACCTGTCATACAATTGCAAAACAAGTCAGTTGAGTTAAGCAATCAAGTATTTTGAGTCGCCAAGCGGGTTACAACATTTGCATTGATGTATGACTAGCTTCAACTGAATACAAGTTTTAAACTTACCGAATATGGCGGTTGTCGCTTGGGATATACGACGTTTTAAACCGACAAGCCCATCAGTGACCGGCTTAAGTTGCTTCTTAGCCTCTTCCGCTCTTTTCAGCAGTGCAGCTTTGTCAGTTTCCTAGGTGTTTCTTTCTGCATCAAAGTCTGCCTTGAGCTTTTCAATATCTTCCAATGAAGATTTCAGTTTTGACTCAGCTTTGATGGTCTCAGCTTGTTGCAAATCCACATTCTTCATCAAGTCGCCAAGTTGCGACTCTTTCAGACTTAATGCTTCCTACAAGAAGGATTTGAGGCCATATTTGCGGTTCAGTATGGGTCAGATTTATTCCAATACTATTTTTCAAGTCCCAAGCACATTGCAAGCAATATACTTGGCACTTGGGGCCTAATGTAGGTCATTTCAAATTATATTTTGACCCGACTCAGGAATAAGCTGACCCTTGGGGGCTACATTATTTTATGGTGAGTAATCACGAGACCCGCGTTATCTTTTCAAGATAACCCAGCCCTTGGGGGCTATGCACGGTTCTTTAAGTTGCATATTTTGACAATCGGGCTCATCTTATTAATATGAGCCAGCCCTTGAGATCTATGTGAGGTTCATTCAAAGATGATATTTTGAAGACCCGGCTCATCTTGTCAGGATAAGGCGGTCCTTGGGGGCTACACTTTGGAAGTTCTCATAAATTATCAAGCATACTCAATGTTTTTTCCTAATACTTAAGGCTTGGGGGCTACATGCGTATGTATATATGCTAAGGCAGAACGGATTAAATACATACTTCATATCTCTGTTTCATCAGATTTGCTAAGTCGATCTTTATGCCACGGCTTGTGTGAAGGCGGCTTAGATAGCCCGTGTGTAACTCACCGATGCTGAACGATGCATGGTTCTCCAAATCAAGTTTTGCCTTGCCTTTGTCAAATAAAGGCACATCTTCCTTGGCTGAGTGCTTGGCTAGTGCTGTAGAAACTTTGGGTGCTTTAAAGGCAGACCCAATAATGGCAATTTCATCAACTTTGTCCACAACCGGGCTCTTATCAGTTGACTGGGCAGGAGAGGTAGGCTTAGGACTTGGCGTGTCATGACTGGGTGCCGGGTCAACATCAGTGGCCATAGGCTTAACAGCTGTAGCATCAGTCTGTGGAGGCCGGTCATCTGGCTGGTTAAGAGGATCTTCAGGGTTTCAGATCGGGACCTCAAGGGTCTCCGGCACCCGCTTCTCCGGCTTAGAAGCCGTGGGGGTCTTGGAAGAACCGTCCATTTTCTATTTCTTGCCAGCCTTGGCCTTGGCTCTATGACAAGTACATGAAAGCTTGTGAGTATATGAAAATCAACGTTTTATTATCAAATGAAAGCACTTACCCTTGGGCGACAACAAAGACGGGTAGTTGTGTTTGAGATGAGTTTCCAGACGAACGTGGCGACTCCTAGTAATCAGAGTCAGAAGGGTCAAGAGGATTTATTATAAGATCGGCTTTGGGTAAGGAAAAAGTTAGGTTGTGTGACACCTCAGTTAGCCGCTTACGGGCGGAAGGTTCGTGCTCTAACCCAGCCAATAAGTCACCAAAACCTCCACTCCGTGTTTAGCGTCTTGCATCATATTGAGCCTTCTTCAAAACAAAGTTTGGGTCTAAATAAGCATTTGGGTGAGAAAATGGTACTTTCGGATAACCCGCCTAATTTCCCTTGGAGGTGGCGGGTCTGGGCTGGAAGAGATAGAAATTACCTCTTGGTTATCAGCCCGACTCTCAGCACCGTCATCCTGTGAGTAAGAAGCATCAGCTAAATCGTTAAAGATGCAGCCAAGAGAATCAAATTCTACCTCAGATTGATCATCAACCTCCAAAGACTCGCTTGCTGTAGCCGGTTTGGCCATAGATTTCGGCTTAGTCTTCTTTGGCTTCGGGCCACTCTTTTTCTTGGGTGCAACAGTTTTTAGCTTCCTTTTCCAAAAGGTAGAGTCAGGCTGTATAAGAAAAATGGATTAACAAGTGAGACATATGAAAAATTAAGGATAGTTAAGTCAAATATAAATATGAGCTTACAGCTGGAGTCGGGTTGAGCTTGAACAATGATGGTAGACCAATCTTGTTACAACTTTCTTATGACTCCCCAAGTAAGGAGTTCACATCTTGAAAGATTTCTTCAACAGTAAAATTGTCTGAACCATACCATTGAGGGTCATCTGAGTCGCCCGAGTACTCACACATTAAGTTAGGACGATGACTTAGAGGAAGAATTTTCCATGAAACCCAACAGCGGGCTAAGTCGACCCAGTCAACCCATTGGCGAGCAAGGCAGTAACTTTGGGGTAGTGCTGAAGAGCTGTAGTATGTTTAGTTTTAAGGAGTTTGCTTGGCGGGTCAAAATCAATTGAAGACGATTGGCCCGATAACCCAGTAGAGGGTTCTCATTTGTTGGGGCAGTATTTTTGCAATAGAACCATGTTTTAACCTGCCCTTTAGGGTGGCTTAACAGAACAACAGCAAGAAAGAAGCCATCTTGGCGTCTTTGAAATGAGATCCCGCCCAACTCTTGAAATGGGCCGCTAGCGCATTACGTCTGGCGATTCGGATAGAAAAACTCTTTAAAGAGTGCGACGGTGGGTTCTACTTGTAAGTAGACTTCGCAAATTACTTGGAAGTGGCAGAGGTTGGTGATTGAATTCGGGCCTATGTCTTGAGGACGGAGGTTAAAATAATGCAGAACATCCTGAAAGAATTTTGACCCAGGCAGTGTAAAGCCCCTGAGAATATGATCAGTAAAAAACTATTAATTCTCGCTCATTGGGTTTAGGGATTTCTTCCCCCTGGCTAAGTCACCAGCCAACTTCTTCCTGAGTCGCCAGAAGACCCTGGTCTACATAATCTTTGAGTATCTGTCCTGTGACCAGAGAAGGACCCGAATTGCAAAGGGTAGTTTTGGCCATGTTAAGTCGCCTAAAAATATGAAGGCGAGTTAAAAGTGAAACACACAGGTAAGCTACTCTAGGTTTATGGCGGATTAAATGAAAAAGGTAATTTCTGAAAGACCATGACGAGTTATAAATGTGATGATGAGCCGCTCTAGCCATGGAGTAAGGTAATTATCAAGTAATGAAGTATGGCGAGTTAAATTATGCAGGTATAAGTCCATAACATGCTGGTGGATTATTTAAACAGGGTTTTGATGAGGTTATCACTAAGTATAAAGCAACAAATTCTGCTACAATTATGTTTATAAGCCACCCAAAAAGTGAAGGGCGGGTAAGCTATTTAAGGATCAAGATTGGTAAAATTATGCTAAGTGTAGAACAAACAGATTTTGCAATTTATGGCTATGTTTTTGGATCTACAGCAGTTCAGAAAAGGTGAATAATTGCTAAATCTAAAGCCCAACAGTGGAAGAACTAGCAAGCCACGTATTGATTTTGAAAAGGAAGGGATCTATTCTAGATATAGGAGGAACGCCAAACCGTTACCGTATCACTCTCATAGCATTTTTGGATTGAAGTATGGGTTCTATATGCAAGTTGGATGAACTTGGATGAACATCGATGAACTCTATGAACTCGGGTGCCCTAAGGTGCATGAGAAGGGAGAAGAATGATACCTGACGGTGTTGGTGAAGAGCAGACGAGCGCCACAGATCTTTGGCCCCAATAGGTCAATGCAGCGGCCTTGACGGAGTTTCTAGTGAAGTTTGGCTGGGGCGGCGGAGCTCTGGTTGTGATGGACGATGTAAGGAAGAAGAAGAAGAGGAGGTGACGGGGGTAAAAAGTGAAAAGGTAGGCCCCCCGTGCCTATTTATAAGGGAGAAGATGGAACAGTGAAATGACATGCACGAAGATCGAGGAGGCATAATAATTACTATAGTGTGAGGGGTGCCTCGATTTTCGGAATAGCTGGTTAATGCAAAGATCTATTGTGACATCATGCAGTTGTTTCTGAATTTCATAATATGACATCATCTTTTTTATGGTGGGTCATGAAGATCAGTTTAAGGTCAAGCTTTAGAAGAACTAAAGAAGACTCGCCCAACAGAGATTGAAGATTGACATGAACAAGTTCAAATCAATCTGCGGCCTAATGTTGGGGATATAACCCCACGGTGCAACCCGCCCAAGAGGGGCCGGGTTACACTGTTGGCGAATCAAGGATGAGACTTAGAAAGGCCTAGGGAGCCAAGACATGAAATCCTGGAGGCATCTTATAACATGGGCCAGCTGAAGGCCCAAGACCTAGAGGTGGCGCGTGACCTAGAGGAATAAGCCGCCCTATGGCGACTTGCCTAGCTAGGCAAGGCGACTTAGAACCAGAGTCGGCCACAGAGAATGACCCAACCTGGACTCTTATAAGCCCAGGGCCTCGACCTGTGTATATAAAGGCAAGTCCCTGGGGCGGATTAAACTTAAGTTACAATCAATCGGTAACTACGTTAAGCGATTCCGCTCCCGTGTAATCGATACTCAATCAATACGATACAAAGCAGGAAGTAGGCTTTTACCTCGTGGGTGAGGGGCCGAAACTGGGTAAACTCGTGTCTCTCGTCCCGTTCAACTCCTTTAACCTAATCACCATAGCCATGGCCTTGCAGCTAAGTCCTTTCACAAGGGCATTTGCCGTGACAAAACCATGACACCTCTAATTTTACTTTTAACTTGATTGGAGTTTATGGCGTAGACAGTGAATTTTTTGTGCATAATATTTGTATCACGAGTGATGATCATGCTAGTTTGAAAGAAATGAAAATAAGTGTGCCACTGTTTAATCTTTTGATATGACCTCTAATCTTGGTGATGATTTTGTGTTAAATGACTTATTGCATGTTTGCTTATTTAAGCATGTTGTAGCATGTAAATTTGATGCAAATAAGGTTTATTCACCACTGTTGGGATGGTTTAATGATGAACATTGTCAATCTTTTGATATGAATAAGAGCTTCACTTATATGTGCAAACTGAGTTGCAATATTTTCATGCCTTCTACTTCTTGTAATAATATTTTGGCTTTATGTTTTACGAACTATGAAAGTTACTCATGTATACATGTGTCATATGTGCAAAAACCAAGGGAAGTAAAAATGGATGACATATACATACACAACATGTACACTTTATCTCTTTTCTTAGCCACATTTCATACATGACTACCTTGGATATGTCCGAAAATATAGTATATATGCATATTTGTGAGGTGATTTCTAAGGCAAACTATGCAATAATTTATTTACGTTATCCAGGACAAAAATACTTCTCAAACTTTTGTGCCATTTCTAATTGCAGGTCTATGGGACATTTGTACAATCCACATATGAAGATGAGGGAAAAAGAGTAGTTTAGGTGTTGTTCAAAAGTCCTCTCACGTTACTTTTGGTCCAAGAGAAAATAGAGTCCAAGTCGCACACGTTCTGGACTAAGATTCGGACTTCACAGACATACCTATCTCAAAACGCCAAGATCTCTTTCATCCAGACTCCGAATTGGGTGATTCTTTTTTTTATTGGAAAGTTTCTTTCATGCACTTTCCAAACCAATTGGATTTACCTTCAAATTCATCCATAGAGTTTCGATATTGATGAACAATCTGACGTTGTAGCAGAATCCGAGTTAAACTACAAGCCCAAAGGTGTTGTATCACCTCTACTTGGGCCCATGAGCATTGTACGACCTAGGGTTAGTTTTAGGCTGCCTTGGGATGTCCTCCCACCTCCTTGGCCGACACCCCTTGCTCCGATATAAGTAGATCAATCTAGTAGCGTTTTGCTTAGGATTTGTTTAGTCAAAAGTTAGCCATTGCAACTTCGTCTACTTCATTTGTGTCCAATGACCACACCAAGACTGCTTATCAATACTTCATGTATACTCACAATGTTCAGCCTGCTTTATCATATCCTTGCCTTTTCTTTGATTGCTTGCAGGAATAGACCTGTGTGGTCAGGTTGATTGTGCTTCCGGCATTGTTGGCGTATTAAACATGGGTTTGTAATACCCTGACTTATGAACAGACAAGTAGCAGCTCCCCTGGCATGATAAATTCTCAACAAAGATTTCCAAATCAAAATAAGTAGCTCTTTGAGAGATCAAGAAGCACATCAAGAAGTCCAAGACAAGCTACAAGATGAAGCAGTAGAAGTGGCCCCTGCCGGCAAGGCAAAGGCCCGACAAGCACCAGACCGGGCAAGGCTTCACCAAATGCCAGCGCTCCACCTCACCGAGCAGATAGTCACCCATCGATGAGGTGTCGAGCCCGCAGGCAGTTTGGTGGGGCTTATCGGGCACAAGGTCAAGCGTTGGTGCATCTTTGTCGGGGCTTCTCCTCCTGGCGACACCTAGCGATGCATTTAATGCTTTTGTTCCTAACCAGCAGAGTTAGGTACGATAACATTGTTTCTATCTGATACGTCCATATTGCATCGTGCTTTTATATTGATATTAATTGCATTATGTTCTGTTATTACCTATTATGGTAAAATATTTATTCGTTTTCTCTCTTATTTTACAAGATTTACATGAAGAGGGAGAATCCTGGCAACTCGAATTCTAGACCGAAAAGGAGCAAATCTTTGAGACCTATTCTGCACAACTCCAAAAGTCCTGAAAATTTACGGAGGATTATTTTGGAATATATAAAAAATATTGGGTGAAGAAATACCATAGGCTGACCCACTAGGTGGCCACAAGCCTGGGGGTGCGCCCTACCCCCATGGGCACGCACCAAGGGCTTGTGGGCCCCCTAGTAGGCCTCTGGTGCCCATCTTCTGCTATATGGTGGCTTTTGACCTAGAAAAAAATCATAAGAAAGCTTTCGGGACGAAGCGCCGCAGTCTCGAGGCGGAACCTGGGCAGAAGCAATCTAGGGCTCGGGCGGAGTAGTCCTGCCAGGGAAACTTCCCTCCCGGAGGGGGAAATCAAAGCCATCGTCATCACCAATGATCCTCTCATGGAGAGGGGGTCAATCTCCATCAACATCTTCACCAACACCATCTCCTCTCAAACCCTAGTTCATCTCTTCTATCAGATCTTAGTCTCAAAAACTCAGATTGGTACATGTGGGTTGCCAGTAGTGTTGATTACTCCTTGTAGTTGATGCTAGTTGGTTTATTCGATGGAAGATCATATGTTCAGATCCTTAATGATATTCAATACCCCTCTAATATCGAACATGAACATGCCTTGTGAGTTACATTCGTTCCTGAGGACATGGGAGAAGTCTTGTTATAAGTAATCATGTGAATTTGGTATTCGTTCGATATTTTAATGAGATGTATGTTGTGTTTCCTCTAGTGGTGTTATGTGAACATCGACTACATGACACGTCACCATGATTTGGGCCTAGGGGAAGGCATTGGGAAGTGATAAGTAGATGATGGGTTGCTAGAGTGACAGAAGCTTAAACCCTAGTTTATGCGTTGCTTCGTAAGGGGCTGATTTGAATCCACATGTTTCATGCTATGGTTGGATTTATCTTAATTCTTCTTTCGTAGTTCCTGATGCTTGCGAGAGGGGTTAATCATAAGTGGGAGGCTTGTCCAAGTAAGGACAGCACCCAAGCACCGGTCTAGCCACATATCAAATTATCAAAGTAACGAACGCAAATCATATTTGCATGATGAAAACTAACTTGACAATAATTCCCATGTGTCATCGGGAGCACTTTGCTTTATATAAGAGTTCCCAGGCTTATCCTTTGCTACAAAAAGGAATGGGCCACCTTGCTGCACTTTTTTTTACACTTGTTACTTGTTACCCGTTACGAATTATCTTATCACAAAACTACTTGTTATCGATAATTTCAGTGCCTACAGAAAATACCTTGCTAAAAACCGCTTGTCATTTCCTTCTGCTCCTTGTTGGGTTCGACATTCTTACTTATTGAAAGTACTATGATAGATCCCCTATACTTGTGGGTCATCAAGACTCTTTCTGGCACCATTGCCGGGGAGTGAAGCGCCTTTGGTAAGTGGAATTTGGTAAGGAAACATTTATACTACATGCTGAAATTTATTATCACTTGTCACTATGGAAGGTCATGCTTTGTGGGGTTTGTTGGGGGTATCTTCACCTAGACCGGAAGAGAAAAGAGTTGCTCCTCAACCTACTACACCTACTGAAAATATTTATTATGAAATTCCTTCGGTTCTGAAAGAGAAACTGCTAGCTAATCCTTTGTAACATCCCAAATTTTTATTTTGGAATGTTATACATAGGTCATCATATGCATATCATATTTGATAGAGGCGAGGGTGTCCCGATCTTTCGATGAGATGATAATTATCGATTTGGTGGAGACGACTTTGACGATCCGACTACAAACGTGCACGACATTGCGCCTTAGCAATCGCTAAACCAACTCCGAGAGGTTATTGACCATGCTGGAGCACGATCAACCTGACCACGAAGGTCTATTCCTGCAAGCAATCGAAGAACGAGCAAGAATATGATAAAGCAATCTGAATATTGCGAATATATATGAAGTATTGATAATGGTGGGGATCCGGAAGCGGTCTTGGTCTGGTTGTTGGACACAAACGAAGTACACGAAGTTGCAATGGCTAACTTTTAACTAAACAAATCCCAAGGAAAAGCTACTAGATGGATCTACTTATATAGGAGCAAGGGGTGGCGGCCAAGGAGGTGGGAGGACGTCCCAAGGCAGCCTAAAACTAAATCTAGGTCGTACAAGGCCAATGGGCCCAAGTGGAGGTGATGTAACACCTTTGGACTTGTAGTTTGACTCGGATTCTGCTGCAGCATCAGATTGTTTCGTCCACAACTCAACGCTCCGGACGAATTTGAAGGTGATTCCAATTGGGTTGGAAAGTGCACGAAATCTAGTTTCCAACAAAAAAAGAATCACCCAATTCAGAGTCCATATGAAAAACTTGTGTGCGTTTTGAGTCAGGTATGTCTGTGCAGTCCGAATCTGAATCCAGAACGTGAGAGACTTGGACTCTATCTTCTCTTGGGCCAAAAGTGACGTGAGAGAACTTTTTGAACAGCAAATAAACATCTCTTTCTTCCTTATCTTCATATGTGGATTGTACAAATGTCCCATACACCTGCAATTAGACAAAACACAAAAGTGTGTGAAGTATTTTTGTTCTGGATAACATAAATAGATTATTGAATAGTTTGCACTAGAAATCACCTGACAAATATGCATATATGCAATATTTTTGGTCATATCCAAGGTAGTTATGTCCTCATCAATATTTTATTTGCATTTTGGTTGATCCTAGAAACTCTAAGAAACTCGAGGACCCACGGAGAGAGTTGGGGGTTTCATTTATTTTCATATTTGAGTTTTCTCGAATATTGAAAAGAGGATCATTTTGGTTTTAATCATTTTCTCTCCGAATATTACCAATATTAAAATAAAAGAGAGGAGATAAAATGACTTATCCAAAATAAAATAAATATTGGAGGAAAAATATTAAAATCAAATAAATATTTTATTTGGATTTTATTGCTATTAGAAAAAATGCATGTATTCAAAATTTGCATTTTTAGGCCAGAAAAATGTTCACTTTGTTCTAAATATTTTATTTAGACTGTGAAAATTGTTTTTGGCAATTTTAGAATTTAGTTTATATTTCTTATGATTTTTCTTTCTTTCGGTGGAATTTTCTTAAAAAAAGAAAACGCTTGTTGCCCGATAGGGCCAATGGCCCAGCCGAGCCGGGCCAGCCGCCGCCTCCCCGCGCCTCGCGCGCACGCGCGTGAGTGGGCCGCGGCCCAAGCTGCCGCCCCTGTGGACCCCGACCCCCAGGAGGAGTCCCGCCGCCGCCCGTCGCCGCCAGCGATGCCGTCGCGGCCTCGGACTCCCACTGCCTGACCCCCCTCCCCAAGCCACCATCCCCCGGCCTCCTATAAATCTCGCCGCCCTGTCGCCCTCTCCTCCCGCACCGCCACCACCGCCGCCCCGCACCGGAAGCCGCCGCCGTCGCCCGACACTGCGTCGCCGTTGCCCGACGTTGTCGCAGCCGGGGCCCCGCCGAAGCCGCCTCACTGCCGCTCTTCAGTTGAACTTTCTGTTTGGATCTTCTTATTTGAGTTTTACCTGTGCATCTATGCTGGAGTGCTTATGTATGCTATTGTTTGTGTGCGATAGAATTCCCGGAGTGCGAAGCGTGCTACTACGAGTCCCTAGGTTTTGCAGATCATCAGCAAGGCAAGTAACACTTTGATCATATCCCTTTATTACCCAGTTTTTATGCATTAGTTCCAATCCTCAAACATTGCATGGTTAGGATCTGAATAACACGTGGGTTTTGGGAAGTAGATGTTGAGGTAGAACCTATTGCCCTTTTATTCTCAAACCTTTGGGAGTTACTTCTATGTTATGCTCAGGAATTGCTATACTATGCTCGTAGACGTGGATTGGTTGAGTGTATCCATGATAGATGTGAGAGTTGTTAAGTAATGGTTAACTTAAGGTGGATACTTATATACACATCCGGGTGGATTGGTTGCGGGCACCTGGAGAATCCAGTGTTGTCCTAGGATATTCCAGAGTACCCGTGCGATCATCCTACGGTTCGCCACCCAGGCTCAAAGGGATCAGAAGATTATTCATGCTAGAAACTTCCGTGTGCAGCCACAAGCTATTATGGGCTCTAACATAGTTGAGTAGGTTGCATGACCTCTTTCAGTGATGGGCTAGTAGATGTAGGGGAAAGTAGGTGTAACTGTCCATCCAGAGTAAATAGTTAATGTTTCGGAAAGACTGTGTCTCGGTCATCCATTTCTCAAAGACCATGTAGTGCGAGAAACCTAACGGGGGACATCGAGTCTTGTGGGCAAAAGTGCGCAAACCTCTGCAGAGTGTACAAACTAACCATGGTTAGCCGTGTCCCCGGTTATGGACATCTTGAGTACCTTCTTGGATTATCATGTTGATCTCATCACTCTAAATTAATTTGTTGGGTCAAATGATATTGATTAATTGGGATTGAGTTGGAGGAACCTTCTCAATGTTTAACAACCACCATGATAGTTAAATAAAATTTATTTGTTTGTTGTAGGGAAAAATGGCTTTCTGCAAAACATTAACCATAGAGCTTTCCACCAGCCATATATGCATGTAGTGATAGCATTTATTTTGTTCATTGCTCTTTTGTGTTACATTGCCAGCATATTCCATGTGCTGACCCGTTTCGGGCTGCAACATATCATGTTGCAGACTTTTCAGATGACGAGTAAGGTGCTCTAGGTTGTTGTCTTTCACCCAGCTATGCCGTTGGAGTTGATGGACTCACTTTATCTTCCAAGCCTTCTGCTGTTATCTTATTTAGATGGCCTTAAGCCATATTATTGTAATATGTTCTCTTTTGAGACATTTCGATGTAATAAGTGTGTGATTGAGACTCTATTATAAATCCTCGAGTACATTGCGTGTCAGCATTACCGATCCAGGGATGACACTGATGCACAGAGACTAGACTGTTTGAGGTCTGGTCGCTACAAGATGGTATCAGAGCACACGTTGACTGTAGGACACGACCACTAAGTTAAACCATAGATCACTCTTATCTACTCATTTATGACTCCTCTCCCTTTTCCACTCTATAGGATGGCGGACTCAAGGAACAAGTTTACACAACTGGATGAAGACACTCCTTTTGGACGACACTTGAAGGAAGTTACTAGGTACCTGAACATCGAAATACCAAGCTTCACCGGGACCTACATTACCACTTTACCAGAAGAGGAGCGTTGGATGATTCGAGTTCAAGTTCCAGGAAGGACATTCATGCCAGTTACTGAGCCCATAGAGTTTTCCTTTGATGCACCATCCTGGAGTCTAGGAAAGAGCATGGCAGCCCACATCGCCATGGGACGCATTGGAGAAGTTTATCACAAGGATCTTAAGGACACTATCTACCAGATATTTGGGCGCCAAGATGAGCAATGGGAGATGATCAACACCAGGAGGGACAAGTCCATTGCAGCTTTCATCCAGGAGTTAAACCAGGACATTCGTCACCAGGAGAACCAGATGTGCGCAAGCATGATAGATCTGAAGAAAGCACTGACGAGGATCACGGAGCTAGAAGAGGAACTGAAGTCTACACGCGATGGATATGAGGAGGAAATGACGATACTTGTGGAGAAGAAGGACGACCTGACGAGGAAGCTAGGATTATTCATTGGAGACCCCACGCCAGGAGGAGATGACAACCATTCCAAGGACATTCGTTCGGACGACACCATCATCATCGACAACACCGATTCTGACCCCGACGATAGCGATGATGACTACGTTGATGAAGCTGGAGCGGATATCATGGAGTCTTCTACCGATCAAAACTTCTAGTCGACCACCATATTACTAGTAGTATTCCCCCCATGTATATAGAATAGTCCGAGCACTTTTGTAACGATAGTTAGACCGATTGTATTCCCTTGTTTGAATTGATTTGGTGTGATATGTTTGTGTTTGTCTCATGAGCATATGGGTAGTGTTTTCCCTTTAGACCTCATTCTATTATGTGTTCTCACCTTTTCTAAACCCATCAGATGCCTCCGAGACGTGACAATGGATTTGCTTTCCCACCAGAGCTCACTCAGTTGATCCAGCATCAGAATACCTTGATACAACTACTAGTTCAGAATCAAAACCAAGGCAACAACAACAACAACCCACCACCGCCACCACCTATTGATCACTTAGCCCGTTTCCTAAGGCTGAATCCGTCGGTGTTCTCTTGTAGCACCGAGCCGATTGTTGTAGATGATTGGCTCCGCAAGATTGGAAGGGAGTTCACCACTATAGGATGCACAGATGCGGAGAGAGTGCATTTTGCCATACATCAGCTTGATGGACCCGCATCATCATGGTGGGAGAATTTCACAGCCACTTACCCCATTGACACTGTTACATGGGATCAGTTTCAGCAGGCTTTTCACAGTGTCCATGTTTCAGCAGGAGCTATGAACATGAAGAAGCGTGAGTTTCGCAACTTGCGCCAAGGAGGACGCACAGTGGGCCTGTATGTGGATGAGTTTAGTAAGTTAGCACGTTATGCCCCTGATGACATAGCAACTGATGCTGCTAAGTAGGAGAAGTTTTTGGAAGGACTGAATGATGAGCTGAGCATGCAGTTGATGGTGGCAACATTCAACAACTACCAGGAGTTGGTAGATGGAGCTCTTATGATTGAAGGGAAGCAGTAGCAGATAGAGAGCCGCAAGAGGAAGTATGGTCAAGGGAAGTACAATTCAGGAGCTCATCAGAGACCTCGTTTTACCCCGAACTCGGGAGGACACATTCACCATAACCATGGAGGCCATAATTACAATGGGGGAAGTTTGCATAACCATAGTGGCCCCAAGAATGGGAATGGGAATGGAGGAAGCAGCAGCCAGAATCGTTCCAACCCAGCAACGCCCGCCAAGAAGGATCTAAACCACATAACTTGTTTCAAGTGCGGGAAGAATGGACACTATGCCACCGAGTGTTCTGAAGCAAAGAATGGAAATGGAAATGGAAGCTCTGGGAAGCAGCCCAACCCTTTCAACAGGGGACAAGTGAACCACGTTAGCGTGGAGGAGGTTGAAGAGCAGCCAGATGCAGTTATAGGTATGTTTTTGGTTAAGTCATTTACCGCAATCGTTCTTTTTGATACTAGTGCATCGCATTCATACATATCAAGGGGATTTGTGAATAAGTATAAGTTGCCTACCAAAGTTCATAGGACACCTATGTTAGTAAGCTCACCAGGAGCGGAGCATATGGCAAGCCAAGGATATTTTTAGATGCCATTGACCATAGGTAGGCATGTTTTCCCCTCAGATCTGATAATTTTGGATTCACAAGGGTTGGATGTGATCTTAGGTATGGATTGGTTATCGATGTATGGAGGAAACATCGATTGCGCCAGTAAGACAATTATGCTCACCACCCCAGAAGGAAGAAGGATCAAGTATGTATCCCGACATTTTGCCAAGGAGGACTTAAGTAAATTCCTTATCAAGAGTTGTACAAGAGGAAGTACCAGTGGTGAAGGATTACCCCGACGTATTTCCGGAGGAGTTACCAGGCATGCTACCGGATCGAGACATTGAGTTTTTGAATGAGCTTTTGTCAGGCACCGGGCTAATATCAAAGAGACTATATCGGATGCCCGCAAAGGATTTGGAGGAAATTAAGAAGCATATTAAGGAGTTATTAGATAAAGGTTACATTCGACCTTGGGGAGCCCCAGTACTTCTAGTGGAGAAGAAGGATGGATCCTTAAGGATGGTTGTTGATTATCGTGCGTTGAATGAAGTAACGATCAAGAATAAGTACTCACTGCCGATGATCAATGATTTGTTTGACCAGTTGCAAGGAGCTAAAGTATTTTCCAAGATTGATCTGTGATCAGGATACCACCAGCCAAAGATTCGAGAGCAAGATATACCTAAGACAACTTTTACCACAAGGTATGGGCTATATGAGTATACCGTTATGTCATTTGGTCTGACTAACGCACCTGCCTATTTCATGAACATGATGAACAAAGTGTTTATGGAGTGTTTGGATAAGTTTGTCATGGTGTTCATTGATGATATATTGGTCTACTCGAAGAATGAAGAGGAGCATAAGGAGCATTTGCATTTGGTTCTCGAGAAGCTCAGAGAACATCAGTTATATGCCAAGTTCAGCAAATGTGAGTTTTGGTTGAAGGAAGTTGGATTTCTCGGACATGTTATATCAGGAGAAGGAATAGCAGTAGACCCCACCAAGGTTGTTTCTGTGACTAAATGGGTGGCACCCACATTAGTTGGAGAGAGCAGGAGTTTTCTTGGACTCGCAGGATATAATCGGAGGTTCATAGAGAATTTCTCCAGGATTGCCAAGCCCGTGACAGAGTTGTTGAAGAAGGACACCAAGTTCAAATGGACTGAGGAGTGTGAAGCCAGTTTTCAGGCATTGAAGCAATGTTTGGTTACAGCCCAGTGTTGATTCTTCCAGACGAACCAAAAGATTATCAAGTGTATTGCAATGCTTCATGTCGAGGACTGGGAGCAATACTTATGCAGGAGGGAGTCGTTGTTTCATATGCCTCATGACAACTTAAACCTCATGAGCTGAATTATGCTACACATGATTTGGAGTTAGTAGCCATAGTGCATGCATTGAAGACATGGAGACATTTTCTCATCAGAAACCACTATGAGGTATACACGGATCACAAGAGTTTGAAATATATCTTCACACAGAAGGAGTTGAATCTCAGGCAAAGGAGATGGTTGGAGCTCATTAAGGATTATGATATGAAGTTGCATTATCATCCCGGAAAGGCTAATGTAGTAGCCGATGCATTGAGTCGCAAGAGTTATGTTAATACACTCATGACCGGAGGATTACCCAAGGAGTTAGCAGAGGATCTTCGCAAGCTATGTTTGGAAATAGATCCGAGAGGTTATGTAGCAGCATCGGAAATTCAGTCCACTTTGATGGGTAAGATCAGAGAAGCCCAAAAGACTGACAAGGAGATTGCAGAGATAAAGGAAAGGATGAGTAGAGGAAAGGCTAAAGGATTTCGTGAGGATGAGCACCATACTTTATGGTTTGAGGATCGCGTATATGTGCCTAATGACCCCGAGATCAGGAAGTTGATTCTCCAGGAGGCCCATGATTCGCCATATTCGATTCACCCAAGAAATACTAAGATGTATCTGGATATGAAGGAAAGATTCTGGTGGACCGGAATGAAGAAGGATATTGCCGAGTATGTAGCAGTATGTGATGTATGTCAAAGAGTTAAGGCAGAGCATCAGAAGCCAGCAGGATTGCTACAACCATTGCCGATACCCGAATGGAAGTGGGACAAGCTTGGCATGTATTTTATCACTGGATTGCCCAGGACTCATTCAGGCTATGACTCTATATGGGTTGTAGTCGATTGGTTGATGAAAGTAGATCATTCATCCCAGTGAAGACCACCTATACGAGTGCTAAGTTGGCAATGATATACATGACCAGGATCGTGTGTCTGCATGGAGTTACGAGGACCATTGTATCAGATAGAGGAACCTAGTTTACCTCATAGTTCTGGAATCAGTTGCATGGGACTTTGGATACTAGGCTAGAGTTCAGTACAGCCTTTCATCCACAGATAGATGGACAGTGGCGGAAGAGCGCCGTGTTGGGGTGCACCCCGTTGAAGCCTTCGCAGAAGTGTGCGAAGAGAGCCATGCACGCCATGGCATTCGGAGTGAAATCCAGAAGGCGGAAGCCGTAGGTGTGCATAACATCGTTGAAGAAATCGGAGAAGGGGGGACAAAGCCCGCAGGAGAAGTAGTCGATGAAGAAGGGGTACCGATTTGGGGCGGCCTCGATGCAGTTGGTGAGGATGATGCATGTGGCTGGATGCCTCGTCGTTTCTCCCCCGTCTTCACCCCCCACAGAGATTTGAAGGACTCCCGGAGCTCGAACACGTCGACCGTCAAGGGGAAGTAGGCGAACTGCGCCCGTCCCGCCACCAGCTCGCTCTTCGGCTGCTCCGTCGCCCCGACATCTTTGGCCACTCCCTTGCCTTTGGTGGATTTGGGCGCCATGGCGGCTGCGAAAAGCAAGAGGGCAGAGGATGACGGAAGCGCAGCGATGGTGGACGAAGACAAGGGGCTCGAGAAGGAGGAAGAAAGGGGGCTGCGGTTCCAAGATTGGAAGAGACGCAGGGAAGGGGTAAAGTGAGCAGCGCGCCCGCGGTTATTCCCTTTTACGGGGAAGGCGTGGGCCGCCTCCTGTCCCTTTAACAGCGATACGACGCATGTGTGCGGGAACCGCCCCATGGATGCCCCCCCCCCACGTCACGCACGCTCCTCCACGACACACGTTCGACGTGGGTCGTGGGGAAGCGTAGTGGACGAAACAGTTACCGTGGTAAAACCCTCCCCGCCTGCCCGCGCACCGTTCTGGGCCTGGCCCAACAACGTGTCGCGCTTATGTGTGGCCCAGGCCCGGGGGCTCCTGTCGGTGTACAAAAGTAGGGGCTCTACTTTTAACCCCTTTACTTGTGCACGGGCAGTCAGAGCCACGCGCCATGGCCGCACATAGCAGGGAAAAGGAGGGGAGCCGGAGAGAAGCCGAAGGCACAAGACAATCAGCGCAACGCCAAAGACCGAGACCACAAAGAGCAGATGGACGAAGCAGGTTTCCTCGGCAAGACCCTTGCCGGGGCAGCCTCAGCAGCCCCGGCAAGGCCCTTGCCGGGGCGGCTCACCCACACCAGCGAAGCGAGCCACCCTCAAACCCATGGTCTCCAACACCATCAACTACGTTGGGCCAAGGCTCGGGAGGCACCTCCATGGTGGCATGTAGATATTTGTGAAGACAAAGAATATTCAAGATCAGATGAGGATTGGAAGGCAACGATCCTCGACAAGATCCTTGCCGAGGAAACCCGCAAGACCCCCGACAAGATCCTTGCCAGGGACGACAGCGCGCCACAGCAAGACCCTTGCCGGGCCACCCGGCAAGGCCCTTGCCAAGGGCGTCAGCGGGGCCACTACCAGGCCAGCGCCAGCCAAGTCTCCACCACCGTTCACATGCAGCTACCAGCCCAACCAGCTGGGCAGGCACCTGCGTGGCAACATGTAGCTTCCAGGCCAACTAAGCACACGTCTATGTGCCGGCATGCAGATCTTCGTGGAGGCTCCACCACCGCGCCACCTCATCTACTTGCCTGCCTACATGGCGCCACATGCATCGTTGGCCAGGGCACGTGTCGAAGCGAGGAGCGGTGACGGACGGGACGGGCCTCGCTCCCGTCCCCGATAAAGCAAGAGGACACCTAAGCTACGCATTAAATGCGTCTTGTCCTGTAATACGAGCGATAAGCTCATAGCACTGTAGGCATTTCCACCTCCTGTGTGCCACTGTGGCAGCCCCTTTCGACTATAAAAGGAGGCCCATGGCGTACTGGAGAGGGATTCGGCTCTGTTGAACGATGCAGCCACCGTAGCTAGTTCAAGAGCTCAAGAACACTCAATACATCCACCAAAGTAGGACTAGGGTTTTACGCATCCTCGCGGCCCGAACCTGGGTAAACGATCCTTGTGCTGACTGCTAATCCTGCTCTTCTCACAACCCCGCACCCCGCAACCACAGAAGGGATCCTCGTGATCCCATAGATGTCGTTTCCCACCGACAGTCTTCCCTTTATCTTTGAAGGGAAAGGCATTGACATGGTATAGGCTATGAAATCATATTGGAGCTTGGAAGTACAACCGATTGAAATTGGAATTTCATCAAAAGTTTTATTCTATGCATCTGGTTCATCGTGATCAGAATTATATACATAATTTTTGGCCTCGTGAAGGAGAAAGTATTGCTCAAGCTTGGGGGAGGCTTAAGTAAATTTTATATCATGCCCCAATCATGAGCTCTCAAGAGAAATTATTATTCAGAATGTTTATGCTCGGCTTTCTCGTAATGATCAATCCATGCTCGATACTTCTTGTATTGGTTCTTTTATGAAGAAGACTATTGAATTCAAATGGGATTTATTGAAAATAATTAAAGGCAACTCTGAAGATTGGGATCTCGACAAAGGTAAGGAGTAAGGTTTAAACCTTAAGTTTGATTATGTTAAATCTTTTATGGATACCAATGCTTTTCGTGAATTTAGCACTAAATATGAACTTGACACTGAGATAGTAGCTTCCTTATGTGAATAATTTGCTACTCATGTTGTTCTCCCGAAGGAGAAGTGGTTTAAATATCATCCTACCATTGAAGTAAAACTAGTAGAACCTATTAAAGCTGTAGAAGAAACTATCACATATAATGATGATCAAGTTGTTCCTACTACTTATATTGAGAAACCACCCTTTCCTGTTAGGATAAAGAACATGCTAAAGCTTTGGCTGTGGTTTGTAAGAGTTATACTAGAACACCTACACCCCCTAAACAAATTAAAGTTGAACCTAATATTGCTATGGTTAAAGATCTCTTGGTCGATAATATTGATGGGCATGTTATTTACTTCTGTGATGAAGCTGCTAGAATTTGCCAACCCCGATGATAAAGATAAACATAGACCTGTTGTTGGCGTGCCTGTTGTCTCTGCTAAAATAGGAGATCATTGTTATCATGGCTTATGTGATTTGGGTGCTAGTGTGAGTGCAATTACTTTTACTTTATATCAAGAGATTATGAATTATATTGCACCTGCTGAAATAGAAGATATAGATGTTACTATTAATAAGTTTGCTAATAGAGATACTATTTCGCCAATTGGGATTGTTAGAGATGTTAAAGTCTTGTGTGAAAAAATATAATACCCTACTGATTTTGTTTTTCTTGGTTCCCACAAGATGATTTTTGTCCCATTATATTTGGTAGACCTTTCTTGAACACTGTCAATGCTAAGATAGACTGTAAGAAAGAAACTGTCAGTGTAAATGTCGGGGATGTGGCTCATGAGTTTAATTTCTCCAAATTTCGTAGACAACCTCACGATAAAGAATTCCCTAGTAAACATGAAATTATTGGTCTTGCTTCTATTGCCATGCCTCCTACTGATCCTTTAGAACAATATTTGCTAGACCTTGAAAATGATATGTTCATGAACGCAAGAAATGAAATAGATGAAATATTATTTAAACAAATGCCTATTTTGAAACACAATTTTCCTATTGAGACTCTTGGAGATCCTCTACCACCCAAGAGTGATCCTGTTTTCGGTCTTAAACAATTACCTGATACTTTGAAATATGCTTATCTTGATGAAAAGAAGATATATATTGTTATTATTAGTGCTAACCTTTCAAAGCATGAGGAAAAGAACTATTGAAAACTATGAAGAAGCACCGTGCCGCTATTGGATATACTCTTGATGATCTTAAGGGCATTAGTCCCACTCTATGTCAGCACAAAACTAATATGGAACCTGATGCTAAACCAATTGTTGATCACCAACGACGGTTGAAACCTAAGATGAAAGAAGTGGTAAGAAATGAAATACTAAAGCTTCTAGAAGTAGGTATAATCTATCATGTTGCTGATAGTAGATGGGTAAGTACTGTTCATTGTGTCCCTAAAAAGGGAGGTATTACTATTGTTCCTAATGATAAAAATGAATTGATTCCACACAGAATTGTTACAGGTTATAGAGTGTTAATTGATTTTAGAAAATTAAACAAAGCTACTAGGAAAGATCATTACCCTCTACCTTTTATTGACCAAATGCTAGAAACACTATCCAAACGTACACACTTTTGCTTTCTAGATGGTTATTCTGGTTTTTCTCAAATACCTGTGTCACAAGAGGACCAAGAAAAAACTACATTTACATGCCCTTTTGGTACCTTTGCTTATAGATGTATGCCTTTTGGTTTATGTAATGCACCTGCTACCTTTCAAAGATGTATGACTACTATATTCTCTGACTTCTGTGAAAAGATTGTTGAGGTTTTCACGGATGATTTCTCCGTTTACGGAACTTCTTTTGATGATTGCTTAAGCAACCTTGATCAAGTTTCGCAGAGATGTGAAGAAACTTATCTTGTCTTGAATTGGGAAAAGTGCCACTTTGTGGTTAATGAAGGTATTGTCTTGGGGCATAAAATCTCCGAAAGAGGTATTGAAGTGCATAAAGCTAAAACTGATGCTATTGAAAAAATGTCATGTCCTAAAGATATCAAAGGTATAAGAAGTTTCCTAGGTCATGCTGGTTTCTATAGGAGATTTATTAAAGACTTCTCTGAAATTTCTAGACCTCTCATTAATCTCTTGCAAAAAGATGTTCTTTTTTTTATGATGATCGTGTATAAGCTTTTGAAGTTCTTAAGAAAGCCTTAATTTCTGCACCTATTGTTCAACCACTTGATTGGAACCTACCCTTTGAAATTATGTGTGATGCTAGTGATTTTGATGTTGGTGTTGTTCTAGGGCAAAGAATTGATAAGAAATTGAGTGTTATCCATTATGCTAGTAAAACTCTAGACAGTGTTCAAAGAAATTATGCTACTACTAAAAAAGAATTTGTAGCAGTTGTATTTTCGTGTGACAAGTTTAGATCTTATATTGTTGATTCTGAAGTAACTATTCACACCGATCATGCTGCTATTAAATATCTTATGGAAAAGAAAGATGTTAAACCTAGACTTATTAGATGGGTTCTCTTGTTGCAATAATTTGATTTACATATTATTGATAGTGATGAGGACATGACTACCTTGGATATGACCAAAAATATTGCATATATGCATATTTGTCAGGTGATTTCTAGTGCAAACTATTCAATAATCTATTTATGTTATCCAGAACAAAAATACTTCACACACTTTTGTGTTTTGTCTAATTGCAGGTGTATGGGACATTTGTACAATCCACATATGAAGATAAGGAAGAAAGAGATGTTTATTTGCTGTCCAAAAAATTCTCTCACGTCACTTTTGGCCCAAGAGAAGATAGAGTCCAAGTCTCTCACGTTCTGGATTCAGATTCGGACTGCACAGACATACCTGACTCAAAACGCACACAAGTTTTTCATATGGACTCCGAATTGGGTGATTCTTTTTTTGTTGGAAACTAGATTTCGTGCACTTTCCAACCCAATTGGAATCACCTTCAAATTCGTCCGGAGCGTTGAGTTGTGGACGAAACAATCTGATGCTGCAGCAGAATCCGAGTCAAACTACAAGTCCAAAGGTGTTACATCACCTCCACTTGGGCCCATTGGCCTTGTACGACCTAGATTTAGTTTTAGGCTGCCTTGGGACGTCCTCCCACCTCCTTGGCCGCCACCCCTTGCTCCTATATAAGTAGATCCATCTAGTAGCTTTTCCTTGGGATTTGTTTAGTTAAAAGTTAGCCATTGCAACTTCGTGTACTTCGTTTGTGTCCAACAACCAGACCAAGACCGCTTCCGGATCCCCACCATTATCAATACTTCATATATATTCGCAATATTCAGATTGCTTTATCATATTCTTGCTCGTTCTTCGATTGCTTGCAGGAATAGACCTTCGTGGTCAGGTTGATTGTGCTTCGGCGTGGTCAATAACCTCTCGGAGTTGGTTTAGCGATTGCTAAGGCGCAACGTCGTGCACGTTTGTAGTCTAATCGTCAAAGTCATCTTCACCAAATTGATAGTTATCATCTCATCGAAAGATCGGGACACCCCGCCTCTATCAAGTGGTATCAGTTTTCAGGTTGCTCGGTGAGAATTTCCAGTTTTCCTAGATTAGATTTATTTTCTTACCTATTGTCCAAGAAAAATCCACAAAAAAGAGTTAGATCTATTCATCCTTTGTCCAAGCCAGTCTGAGCCTTTGCAATTTTCTTTTCATTGCTTGCATAGTTGAATTATCGGTTGCATCGTCGTGTTGAGTTGCTGGTCTTAGTGTCTAGGTCGTTTAGAGTTTCGAGTTCTGTTCACATTAGTCACGTCGCCGCTGCATCATTATCCCTTCCGTTGTCCACCACCCATCCATCAATTTCCTCCACGTGCTACCCACCGTTCATTGTCATAATCATAGTTGAGATCGTTCTCATCTTCGCTTGATCCAATCTGCATCTTATCTAGTTTGTTTTGGAAAGAGGGAGAAAAAAAAGAGAGAAAAAAAAGTAAAAAAAAAGTCAGAGAAAAAAAAGAAAGGTAAAAGAAAAAAAAGGCGTGAGAAAAAAAAGAGAGAAGAAAAAAAAATTGGATCTATCTAGAATCAATATCGTACCTGAATTCGGATTGGAATCTGTTTTGCGCACTGTTCAGTAAAACAGGTGTATCTTCCTCATACGAAGTCAGTTTTGGCTCCGTGAGTACTCAAATTGAAGATAGAGACGAGCCGCATCTAAATAGTTGCAGAAGCTAGGTCAATATTTGACACCTCAAAATCGGCTTCTAAATAGGTCTTTTTGCCCTCCGAAGTTCGTGAACACAACTTGTTCCAATTTTTCAGGCCAGTTTTAGAATTCTTTGACTCCTCATATCAACTCGGAATTGAGTGATTCTTTTTGCATTGGAAAGCTTGAGTTAGTAGCATTCTTTGAAAGAATTTATCAGAAAATTGTCTCAAACTTTTCAAGAGGAAAGTTGGAGAGAGAGTTGTTGTATATCCTGCTTGGCAGTTGTTTTTCATCATTATCTTCACTGCCGTTGTGATCTTCACTTATATCTTGCTGTCAAGAGCTACTTAGTATCCTTCATTGATGCTAGTTGTGCTACGCCGTGACCTCATTAGTGTTCTAGGCTCGCGTCTCTAGTCCGGTCTAGCCTAGGACCAGCACAGTACCGTCGTTGAGCGTTTATTCAACATTGCATCTTTGAATTGATTATTGCTAATCTTTTGCTACCATATATAGCCAACCCAGATCCACATATTTCTACACCGTGTATACGTACGCTCCCCTGGCAATCGCTTTACTCAATATTCGGAGTTACTTGACACCGCTGGTTGCCGATCACCGCCTGCTGCATGGTAAGAACTTGTAAGACATTGATATTTGCTTTACTGTGAGCGTTTTACCACCACATCCTAGTAGTTATAGGAACATTATTTTTGGGTTTTGTTTCTTGTTCTACTAATCATGACAGGATCCAGAGTCAATTCATGGGCTTTGTCGATCGCGGGAGACGTGCCACCACCTGTGCAAATACCACAACCGTCACGAGAGGTGCACAAACATCCAAATGCACATGATCAGGTTAATGTATCTATACCACCATTTAATGGCCGTTTTAAACCTGCTTTATATATTGAATGGGAGTTCGACATAAAAAATATATTTGCTTCCCATAATTTCGATGAACATAAAAAGGTTAAGGTTGCGGTTGGTTCTTTCACTGGTTATGCTTTGGTTTGGTGGAGTGAATATTGTCGGTTACACCCTGATTATATACCTACTACTTGGGATGATTTGAAACTTGCCATGTGATAGAGGCAAAGGTGTCCCGTCTTTCGATGAGATGGTGGATTTCGTTTTGGTGGAAGTCGACTTTGACGATCCGACTACGAACGTGTGAGGACGTCGCGCCTTAGCAATCGCTAAACCAACTCCGAGAGGTTATTGACCACGCCGGAGCACGATCAACCTGACCACGAGGGTCTGTTTCCTGCGAGCAAACGAAGAACAAGCAAGAAACTAAGATTGCAATCTGGATATTGCGAATATAAGATGAAAGCTTTATTGATCAAGGTGGGGTTCTGTGACGCCTTTGTCTGGTCGTTGAACACAAACGAAGTACGCGAAGTTGCAGCTATGGCGAACTTTTAATCTAAACAAAACCCAAAATCTAAACGATGCCCTAAGGGCTGTATATATGGAGGAAGAGGGGGGGGGGAATTTCGTGGCCCTTGGTGGAGGGGTCCGAAATCAACCCTATCTCTTGTTTCCCCACACATACGGACTCTAAAAATAGCCTATACTTATGTATTTCGAAATTACATGGGCCTGGCCCAATAATAAGGTGACGCAGCACCTAAAATAGCCTCGGGACGAAATTTATGAAGTGGCATCTTGTATATTTCGTCCAAGGCTTCATGCACCCATTATGGTGGCTTCAAAGTCCTGAAATCATCACTTGTAACTCCGTTCTTGTTCCCCTTGCGCATGCCATCATCTCCATGCTTGTTCTTGCTCCAATGTTCATCCTTCTCCAAGCTAGACCCTTCATTTGTAAGCAAAACAAATGTATCCAATTTAGGCAGCATCATATTCTCATGAACATTAGAATCATTACCAAGAAACGAAAGTACCTGGTAATTTAGTTGGCGTGCACGAGCTCTAGTAATTGGTCCAGTATGTATAGCAGCAGGGGCTGTGGGTGTAACAATTGTATTGATGTCCTCATCATCTGGCAATCGCTTTACTCAATATTGGGAGTTACTTGACACCGCTGGTTGCCGATCACCGCCTGCTGCATGGTAAGAACTTGTAAGATATTGATATTTGCTTTACTGTGAGCGTTTTACCACCACATCCTAGTAGTTATAGGAACATTATTTTTGGGTTTTGTTTCTTGTTCTACTAATCATGACAGGATCCAGAGTCAATTCATGGGCTTTGTCGATCGCGGGAGACGTGCCACCACCTTTGCAAATACCACAACCGTCACGAGAGGTGCACAAACATCCAAATGCACATGATCAGGTTAATGTATCTATACCACCATTTAATGGCCGTTTTAAACCTGCTTTATATATTGAATGGGAGTTCGACATAAAAAATATATTTGCTTCCCATAATTTCAATGAACATAAAAAGGTTAAGGTTGCGGTTGGTTCTTTCACTAGTTATGCTTTGGTTTGGTGGAGTGAATATTGTCGGTTACACCCTGATTATATACCTACTACTTGGGATGATTTGAAACTTGCCATGCGGCATACTTTCGTCCCTACTTATTATACTCGTGACATGATTAAGAAGTTGCAACACTTAAAACAAGGTAGTGAAACTGTAACAAAATATTATGATGATTTACAAACTACCTTGTTGCATTCCTCTTTAGAAGAAAGTGAAGATGATTTTATGGATAGATTTTGGGGAGGATTAAACCGTGATATTCAAGAGATACTAATTCATGAAGAGTGTTATCCTATGGACCATTTGTTTCATCTTGCTTGCAAAGCTGAACAGGAAATAAAACGACGTGTTGGCCACGAGGAGAACAAGCGCACGATGCACATTCCAAGAGTTGATATGATTGTTCCTTCAACTACTAGGCATACTATGACAACCACATCCATTGTTGTCAGGACTACATCACCTCCACCATGTGACACATCGCCCCCGAGAGTGGCTACATCATCTGAGTTGATCATAAGAGGTAATGACAAAGGTACTGATCTTCCATCTCTACATGAGAATGATGAATGCCTTGTCAATTTGAATGCACCATCTGATGAGCTACCCACTACTTTGATCACACCACCTATTTTAGAGGACTACGTTGATAATTTGACTTTGCCATGTGATCAAACAACTGAAATACCAACAATTTTGAGTGCACCCATTGAATTAACTATTGATGCAAAAGAACAAATGTTTAATCATTTTGATATGACCTCAAATCTTGGTGATGATTCTGTGTTGAATGACTTATTCCATGTTTGCTTATTTCAGCATGTTGTAGCATGTAAATTTGATGCAAGTAAGGTTTATTCACCAATGTTGGGATGGTTTAATGATGAACATTGTCAATCTTTTGAAATGAATAAGAGCTTCACTTATATGTGCAAACTGAGTTGCAATATTTTCATGCCTTCTATTTCTTGTGCTAATTTTTTGGCTTTAGATTTTATGAACTATGCAAGTTACTCATCTATTCATGTGTCATATATGAAAAAATCAAGGGAAGTAAAAATGAATGACATATACATATACAACATGTACACCTTGTCTCTTTTGTTAGCCACATTTCAGATTAAGCAACGCCGAGGACGGCTTTATTTTCAAGAAGGGGAGGATGATGAGGACATGACTACCTTGGATATGACCAAAAATATTGCATATATGCATATTTGTCAGGTGATTTCTAGTGCAAACTATTCAATAATCTATTTATGTTATCCAAAACAAAAATACTTCACACACTTTTGTGTTTTGTCTAATTGCAGGTGTATGGGACATTTGTACAATCCACATATGAAGATAAGGAGGAAAGAGATGTTTATTTGCTGTCCAAAAAGTTCTCTCACGTCACTTTTGGCCCAAGAGAAGATAGAGTCCAAGTCTCTCACGTTCTGGATTCAGATTCGGACTGCACAAACATACCTGACTCAAAACGCACACAAGTTTTTCATACGGACTCCGAATTGGGTGATTCTTTTTTTGTTGGAAACTAGATTTCGTGCACTTTCCAACCCAATTGGAATCACCTTCAAATTCGTCCGGAGCGTTGAGTTGTGGCCGAAACAATCTAATGCTGCAGCAGAATCCGAGTCAAACTACAAGTCCAAAGGTGTTACATCACCTCCACTTGGGCCCATTGGCCTTGTACGACCTAGATTTAGTTTTAGGCTGCCTTGGGATGTCCTCCCACCTCCTTGGCCGCCACCCCTTGCTCCTATATAAGTAGATCGATCTAGTAGCTTTTCCTTGGGATTTGTTTAGTTAAAAGTTAGCCATTGCAACTTCGTGTATTTTGTTTGTGTCCAACGACCAGACCAAGACCGCTTACGGATCCCCACCTTTATCAATACTTCATCTATATTCGCAATATTCAGATTGCTTTATCATATTATTGCTTGTTCTTCGATTGCTTGCAGGAATAGACCTTCGTGGTCAGGTTGATTGTGCTTCGGCATGGTCAATAACCTCTCGGAGTTGGTTTAGCGATTGCTAAGGCGCAACGTCGTGCACGTTTGTAGTCGAATCGTCAAAGTCATCTTCACCAAATTGATAGTTATCATCTCATCGAAAGATCGGGACACCCCGCCTCTATCAGATAGAAAAGGAGCAGAGAACCCCGTAACAGACAACTTCTCTGGGTTAGAAAATATTCTTGATGACCCACTACCTATTGATGATAGCTTTCCTGCTGAACAACTAGCTGTCATAAATGCTTCTCGTAGTACTCCTTGGTTTGTATATTATGCTAATTATATTGTTGCTAAATTTATACCATCTAGTTTCACATACCAGCAAAAGAAAAAGTTTTTCTATGATTTAAGACATTACTTTTGGGATGATCCACACCTTTATAAAGAAAGAGTAGATGGTGTTATTAGACGTTGTGTACCTGAGCATGAACAGGAACAAATCCTACGCAAGTGTCACTCCGAGGCCTATGGAGGACACCATGCTGCAGACAGAACTGCACATAAGGTATTGCAATATGGTTTTTATTGGCCTACTCTCTTCAAGGATGCTCATAAGTTTGTCTTGTCTTGTGATGAATGTCAAAGAATTGGTAATATTAGTAGATGTCAGGAAATGCCTATGAATTATTCACTTGTTATTGAACCTTTTGATGTCTGGGGATTTGATTATATGGGACTTTTTCCTTCCTCCAATGTGTGTACACATATTTTAGTTGCTATTCATTACCTTACTAAGTGGGTAGAAGTTATTCCAACTAGTAGTGCTGATCACAACACTTCTATTAAAATGCTTAAAGAAGTTATTTTCCTGAGGTTTGGAGTCCCTAGATATTTAATGACTGATGGTGGTTCAGACTTTATTCATGGTGCCTTCCGTAAGTTGCTTGCCAAGTATGATGTTAACCATAGAATTGCATCACCTTATCACCTTCAATCTAGTGGTCAAGTAGAATTGAGTAATAGGGAAATAAAATTGATCTTGCAAAACACTGTTAATAGATCTAGAAAGAATTGGTCTAAGAAACTTGATGATGCATTATGGGCTTATAGAACTGCATATAAAACCCTATGACTATGTCTCCATATAAAATGGTTTATGGAAAAGCATGTCACTTACCTCTAGAACTAGAACATAGATCTTATTGGGCAATTAAAGAGCTCAGTTATGATTTCAAACTTGCTGGTGAGAAGAGGATATTTGACATTAGCTCACTTGATGAATGGAGAACCCAAGCCTATGAGAATGCCAAATTGATTAAAGAGAAAGTCAAAAGATGGCATGAAAAAGGATACAAAAGCGTGAATTTAATGTAGGTGACCATGTCTTGCTATAAAACTCTGGTTTAAGATTTTTTGCAGGAAAACTTCTCTCTAAATGCGAAGGTCCCTACATTATTGAGGAAGTTTATCGTTCCGGTGCCATCAAGATCAAAAATGTCGAGGGCAATAACCCAAAGGTGGTAAACTGGCAAAGAATCAAACATTATATCTCAGTTACTCCCATAAATGTTGAAACATATTATTAATACCATAACGCCAGTGGAGTACATAAGGGAGACCTACCAGAACACTCCAGACCCCCGGAAAGGAATAGGTATGTGGTACGGTAAGTAAACCGACTCCGAAACTTTTCCAATGGCAATTTTACTCTGTTTTGGAATATTTAAAAAATTAGGAAAATAAAAAGTAGTCCAAAAAGTGCACGAGGAGGCGACAAGCCCTCGGGTGCGCCTCCCAGGCTTGTGGCCACCCCGTGTGCCCTTTGGACTCTGTTTTCTTGCAGAATACTTCTTTTGGTTTGTAAAAATTCATTATATAGTCTCTCGAAGGTTTGACCACCGTATCACGGCAGAATCCTCTGTTCTCATTTTGAGCTATTTTTCTGACAGATCTGAAAGCATGTCATCCAAAGATTCAGAGGGAGAAAGCTATGTAGCTGATTACATTGCAGAACCCAAGGTCTACGGGGATGTGGAACATTATTGTTGGACCTCAGAGAAAGAAGAAGACTATGATCTGAAGGGAAAGGAAGAGACAAGCTTAGATGAAGAGGAAGTCCCACTACCCCAACCTGGGGACATGCACGTGGAGTTCAAAAAGTCAAGTCTCCCTAATAAAGCAAAGAAACATAAGACTAAGTTTATCCCTTTTTGTCTCCTACAGGAAAACAAGCAGGAACTACTGATGAGGACATCAATACCATTGTTACACCCACAGCCCCTACTGCTACATATACTGGACCAATTACTAGAGCTCGCGCACGCCAAATAAATTATCAGGTACTTTCGTTTCTTGGTAATGATTCTAATGTTCATGAGAATATGATGCTGCCTAAATTGGATACATTTGTTTTGCTTACAAATGAAGGGCCTAGCTTGGAGATGGATGAACATTGCAGCAAGAACAAGCATGGAGATGATGGCATACGCAAGGGGAACAAGAACAGAGTTACAAGTGATGATTTCAGGACTTTGAAGCCACCATAATGAGTGCATGAAGCCTTGGACGAAATATACAAGATGCCACTTCATAAATTTCGTCCAGAGGCTATTCTAGGTGCTGTGTCAACTTATTATTGGGCCAGGCCCATGCAATTTCGAAATACATAAGTATAGGCTATTTTTAGAATTCGTATGTGTGGGGAAACAAGAGATAGGGTTAGTTTCGGACCCCTCCACCAAGGGCCACAAAATTCACCCCCTCTTCCTCCATATATATAGCCCTTAGGGCACCATTTAGACTTTGGGTTTTGTTTAGATTGAAAGTTCGCCATAGCTGCAACTTCGCGTACTTCGTTTGTGTTCAACGACTAGACAAAGGCGTCACAGAACCCGCCTTGATCAATAAAGCTTTCCCCTGTTATTCGCAATATCCAGATTGCAATCTTAGTTTCTTGCTTGTTCTTCGTTTGCTTGGAGGAAATAGACCTTCGTGGCCAGGTTGATCGTGCTCCGGCGTGGTCAATAACCTCTCGGAGTTGGTTTAGCGATTGCTAAGGCGCGACGTCTTCGCACGTTCGTAGTCGGATCGTCAAAGTCGACTTCCACCAAAGCGATAACCATCATCTCATCGAAAGACGGGACACCTTTGACTCTATCAAGTGGTATCAGATTTCCAGGTTGCTCGGTGAGATTTTACAGTTTTTCGTAGTTTAGATTGAGTCAGTTCTTCATACCTACAGTCCACGAAAAAGCCACACAAAATAAATTAGGGTTAGTTCATCATATCTGAACCAATCTGAGCCTTTGCATAATCTTTTTAGGGTTTTGCTTTGTTGAATTTGTGGTTGCATCATCATGTCTAGTTGCTGGTCTTAGCATCTAGTCCTTTAGAGTTTCATGTTCTGTCACAGTTTTTCACGCCGCCGCCGCAGCATCTTCATCGTTGTTGCCATATATCACCACCACTGCCATATCCCACCAACGCTGCCTTGTACCACCACCGCTGCCATATGCCACCACCGCTGGCATATACCACTGATCGATATCCATATACCACCATCGCTTTCATATACCACCACCGCTGCCATATCCTACCACCATATATCCACCACCAATCCGAGTTCTTTTCGTATTAGGTTTGTTTCCGAGATCCATCTAATTTCCGATTCGTGTTTCCTTGCCTGAGTAGGTTTCGGAAAAAAAAATTGGCGACCGAAAATATTTTTTCCCTATCCTATTTTTTAGGTCCCCAGGAGTGTTTTGAGACATTCGCCATCATAGTGATTTTTTGTCGCACTTTTTCATCGTCGCTGCCCTGATTTCCGAAAAAATTGTCAAAAAATTTCATGCCCATCCTGTCAGTTTGACCTGGGAAGAGTTTTGAGACACTCGCCATTATAGTGATTTTTCGCAAAAAAAAAGAAGCACAAAAAAAAGAGCACCGCAAAAAAAAGAGCGCAAAAAATGAGTTCCAGAGTGTGCTTTTCCCTTGTTTACGTGCAGCGCCGTGATTTTGTTAGTGTTCTAGGCTCGCGTCTCTAGCACGGTCTAGCCTAGGACCAGCACAGTACCGTCGTTGAGCGTGTATTCAACTTTGTATGTTTGAATTGATTATTGCTGGCCCTTTTTGCTACCATATTATATGCCTTCCCAGCTCCACATACATCTACGTCGTGCGTTTGACTCTCCCTGGTAATCGCATTCTCCAAGATTTGAGAGTTTTGACTACAACGGTTGCCAATCACCTCCTGCTGCTGGGTAAGAACTGGTAAGAATTTGAGATTTGCTTGACGGGTTTGTGATACACCACCACCTATTCCTAGTGGTCTATAGGATCATATTCTTGTTTGTTTCTATTTGCTGCTAACCATGGCAGGATCACAAGCCGATGAGACTGATTGGGAGAACCTGACAAACAAACAACTACATGATAAATTTCAGCAAATGATGAGTGGACAGGTGCAAGATGTGCTAAACAGATTTGAAGAGGCCATGGAGAAGATAGATGGCATTGAGAACACGTTCGAAACCAAGCTTGATAACAAGTTTAATGAATTGCTTGCGTGTTTTCCACAACCACCGCCGGCTGCACCTATCGCACCTCTGCAACGACAACAACAACGCCCCCTTCCGAATCAGTATGGACGAGCGCAGCATGTCCGCTTGAGGATGGCCAAACTTCTGGTGCTGCTGTACCTATTGTTAATGCTTCTTTGGCTCCTGCTACTGCTGCTGGTGGTACCCAGGAGGATGATGAGTATGCGGGCGATTATGAGGATGAGGTTGCTCAAAATGAGAACTACGTGCAGCCACCAGCACCACCACCAGCAAGTCCACCTCAGGTATATAATCGCAATGGTAGGCCTGTACCACCACCTCAGGTACGAGATCATGACCATGTTCCTAAACTGAAATTGAATATTCCACCATTTGTTGGTAGATATGTTCCTGATATATATCTTACTTGGGAGTTAGAAACTGAACAACGTTTTACATGTTTACAATATCCCGAGGAGGGATGGGTTGCTGCCGTTGTTTGTGCTTTCACTAGTTTTGCATGTGTATGGTGGTCTGAACATTGTAGATTATATCATATTCCAGCTACTTGGGCTGCTTTGAAAATTGCTATGCGTACTCGTTGGGATCCACCATATTATCAACGTGGATTGCTTCAAAAATTGCAGCGTTTAAGACAAGGAAAAAATTCTGTAGAAGAATATTATTAGGAATTAGAAACTGGCATGATTAGATGTGGTATTGTTGAGGAGAATGAAGCTATGCTTGCACATTTTACGGGTGGATTAAATAGAGAGATTCAGACCATTCTAGAGTATGAGTATACTAATATCACTCGTTTATTCCATCTTTCTTGTAAAGCTAAACGTGAAGTGCAGGATCGACAAGCAATGGCGCACACTAACTTTTCTGCAGGTCGACCTTCCTCATGGACACCGCGTGCATTTTTTACTTCCACTACACCGGCACCTCCATCAGGTTCCACCTCCAGCCGTGATACAAGAAAGCAGGCACAACCATCACTATCTACCAAGAGCGCACCTGCCGGACCTACACAGAGCTCTTCTTCTTGCATGGCATCAACAGGGCACACAAGTGATATTATTTGTCGTCGTTGTAACGGAAGAGGTCATTATGCGCGAGAATGTAAATCTCAGCGTGTGATGATTGCTACTGAGGATGGTGGGTATGAGTCCGCTAGTGACTATGATGAGGAGACTTTGGCCCTTATTACACGTGAAGAACATGGTGGATATGATTCTGATCATGAGATGCAATACATGGCTCCTGAAGACGCTGACAGGTATGAATGTTTAGTTGCTCAACGTGTTTTGAGTGTGCAGGTCAGACAAGCTGAGCAAAATCAGAGGCATAATTTGTTCCAGACAAAGGGAGTTGTGAAGGAACGTTCTGTGCGCGTTATCATAGACGGAGGGAGCTGCAACAACTTGGCTAGCATGGAGATGGTGGAGAAGCTATCTCTCACCACAAGACCACATCCACATCCTTACTACATCCAATGGTTCAACAACAGCGGCAAGGTTAAGGTAACACGTATTGTTCGTGTGCATTTTAGTATCTCTACATATGTTGATTATGTTGATTGTGATGTGGTACCTATGCAAGCATGTTCCTTATTACTTGGTCGACCATGGCAATTTAATAAAAATTCTATCCACCATGGTAGAAACAATCAGTATACTCTTGTTCATAAGGATAAAAATATTACTTTGCTTCCTATGACTCCTGATTCCATTTTGAAAGATGATATTAATAGAGCTAATAAAGCAAAACATGAGAAGAATAAGAGTGAAAATTAGATTGTGGCAAAAGAATTTGAGCAACAAATGAAGCCTAATAATAAACCATCTAGTGTTGCTTCTGAAATTAAATTGAAAAGTGCATGTTTACTTGCCACTAAATCTGATATTGATGAGCTAGATTTTAGCAAATCTGTTTGCTATGCTTTTGTGTGCAAAGAGGCATTATTTTCATTCGAGGACGTGCCTTCCTCTTTGCCCCTTGCTGTCACTAACATTTTGCAGGAGTTCGCTGACATCTTCCCACAAGACGTGCCACCGGGATTACCACCTATTCGAGGGATTGAACATCAAATTGACTTAATTCCCGGTGCATCGCTACCCAACCGTGCACCATACCATACCAATCCAGAGGAGATGAAGGAGATTATGCGTCAAGTACAAGAGCTTCTCGACAAAGGTTATATACGCGAATCCCTTAGTCCTTGTGATGTTCCTATTATTTTAGTGCCAAAAAAGGATGGTACATCGCGTATGTGTGTTGATTGTGGAGGCATTAATAATATTACTATTCGTTATCGTCATCCTATTCCTAGGCTAGATGATAAGCTTGATGAATTGAGTGGCTCTACAATATTCTCCAAAGTTAATTTGCGTAGTGGATACCATCAAATTCGTATGAAATTGGGGGATGAATGGAAAACAACATTTAAAACTAAGTTTGGATTATATGAGTGGTTAGTCATGCCTTTTGGGTTAACTAATGCACCTAGTCCTTTCATGACATTAATGAACGAAGTTTTACATGCTTTCATTGGATGATTTGTGGTAGTTTACTTTGATGACATATTCATTTATAGCAGAACTTTGGAGGAACATTTGGAACTTTTACGTGATGTTTTTATTGCTCTACGTGATGCACGTTTGTTTGGTAACCTTGGGAAGTGCACCTTTTGCACCGACTGAGTGTCTTTTCTTCGCTATGTTGTTACTCCACAGGGAGTTGAAGTTGATAAAGCCAAGATTGAAGCTATTGAGAGTTGGCCGCAGCCCAAAACGGTCACACAAGTGAGGAGTTTTCTTGGCCTTGCTGGATTCTATAGGCATTTTGAGAGAGATTTTAGCACCATTGCTGCACCTCTGAATGAGCTTACAAAGAAGGATGTGCGTTTTGTTTGGGGTACCACACAGGAAGAAGCCTTCACGGTATTGAAAGATAAGTTGACACATGCTCCTTTACTCCAACTTCCTAATTTTAATAAGACTTTTGAGCTTGAATGTGATGCTAGTGGAATTGGATTAGGAGGTGTGTTATTACAAGATGGCAAACCTGTTGCATATTTTTCTGAAAAAATGAGTGGGCCTAGTCTCAATTATTCTACTTATGATAAAGAATTATATGCTCTTGTTCGGACTTTAGAGACATGGCAACATTATTTATGGCCCAAAGAATTTGTTATACATTCTAATCATGAATCTTTGAAACATATTAAAAGTCAAGCTAAACTGAATCGTAGACATGCTAAATGGGTTGAATTCATTGAGACTTTCCCTTATGTTATTAAACACAAGAAGGGTAAAGAAAATGTTATTGCTGATGCATTGTCTCATCGCTATACTATGCTTTCACAACTTGACTTCAAAATATTTGGTTTGGAGACCATCAAAGATCAATATGTGCATAATTCTAATTTTAAAGATGTATTGCAGAATTGTAAAGAAGGGAGAACATGGAACAAGTTCGTCGTTAATGATGGATTTGTGTTTCGTGCTAACAAGCTATGCATTCCAGCTAGCTCTATTCGTCTTTTGTTGTTGCAGGAGGCGCATGGAGGGGGGTTAATGGGACACTTTGGCGTGAAGAAGACGGAGGACGTACTTGCTACACATTTCTTTTGGCCAAAGATGAGACGGGATGTTGAGCGTTTTATTGCTCGCTGCACTACATGTCAAAAAGCTAAGTCACGACTCAATCCTCATGGTTTATATATGCCTTTGCCTGTACCTAGTGTTCCTTGGGAGTATATATCTATGGACTTTGTTTTAGGTTTACCTCAAACAAAGAAGGGGAGGGATAGCATATTTGTTGTCGTGGATAGATTCTCGAAAATGGCACAATTTATACCATGTCATAAAAGCGATGATGCCGTTAATGTTGCTGATTTGTTCTTTCGTAAAATTATTCGCTTGCATGGTGTGCCAAATACTACTGTTTCAGATCGTGATACTAAATTTCTTAGCCACTTTTGGAGATGTTTATGGGCTAAGTTGGGGACTAAACTGCTTTTTAGTACTACTTGTCACCCCCAAACTGATGGACAAACTGAAGTAGTGAATAGAACAATGTCTACTATGCTTTGGGCTGTTTTGAAGAATAATAAGAAAATGTGGGAAGAATGTTTGCCTCATATTGAATTTGCTTATAATCGTTCATTGCATTCTACTACTAAGATGTGCCCTTTTGAAATTGTGTATGGTTTCCTACCTCGTGCACCTATTGATTTGTTGCCTCTTCCATCTTCGGAGAAGGTTAATTTTGCTGCTAAACAACGTGCTGAATTGATTGTAAAAATGCATGATTTAACTAAGTAAAACATTGAGCGTATGAATGCTAAATATAAACTTGCTGGAGATAAGGGTAGAAAACATGTTGTGTTTGCACCTAGAGATCTTGTTTGGTTAAATTTGCGTAAGGATATATTTCCTGATTTGCACAAATCAAAGTTAATGCCACGTGATGATGGTCCTTTTAAGGTGTTGGAGAAAATAAATGATAATGCATATAAACTTGAGCTGCCTGCAGATTTTGGGGTTAGTCCCACTTTTATGATTGCAGATTTGAAGCCATATTTGGGTCAGGAAGATGAGCTTCCGTTGAGGACGACTTCATTTCAAGAAGGGGAGGATGATGAGGACATGAATACCATTGTTACACCCACAGCCCCTATAGCTACATATACTGGACCAATTACTAGAGCTCGCACATGCCAAATAAATTATCAGGTACTTTCATTTCTTGGTAATGATTCTAATGTTCATGAGAATATGATGCTGCCTAAATTGGATACATTTGTTTTGCTTACAAATGAAGGGCCTAGCTTGGAGAAGGATGAACATTGGAGCAAGAACAAGCATGGAGATGATGGCATACGCAAGGGGAACAAGAACGGAGTTACAAGTGATGATTTCGGGACTTTGAACCCACTATAATGAGTGCATGAAGCCTTGGATGAAATATACAAGATGCCACTTCATAAATTTCGTCCAGAGGCTATTCTAGGTGCTGTGTCACCTTATTATTGGGCCAGGCCCATGTAATTTCGAAATACATAAGTATAGGCTATTTTTAGAGTCCATATGTGTGGGGAAACAAGAGATAGGGGTAGTTTTCGACCCCTCCACCAAGGGCCACGAAATTCACCCCCTCTTCCTCCATATATACAGCCCTTAGGGCACCGTTTAGACTTTGGGTTTCGTTTAGATTAAACGTTCGCCATAGCTGCAACTTCGCGTACTTCGTTTGTGTTCAACGACCAGACAAAGGCATCACAGAACCCCACCTTGATCAATAAAGCTTTCCTCTGTTATTCACAATATCCAGATTGCAATCTTAGTTTCTTGCTTGTTCTTCGTTTGCTTGCAGGAAATAGACCTTCGTGGTCAAGTTGATCATGCTCCGGCGTGGTCAATAACCTCTCGGAGTTGGTTTAGCGATTGCTAAGGCGCGACATATTTGCACGTTCGTAGTCGGATCGTCAAAGTCGACTTCCACCAAAGTGATAACTATCATCTCATCGAAAGATGGGACACCTTTGCCTCTATCAACTATGCAAAAAGATATTAAGGCTTGAGCAAGAGATCGATGACTTAAGGGAGGAAAATTCCACCCTCAAGTGCAAGCTGAGGAAGAAGGACACAACATCAACTCCTTCACCACCACTTCCGAAGAAGGAGACTTGAGTATATGGGTATGGTCACTCCATTTGGCTTGTGCCAATCTTGGGGGAGGTGTCCCGATATCGTATCACCATCACATCTTTACCTTTATCTTTTTCTTAGTTCGATACTTTTGGTTATGTCTTGATCTAGTAGAATAAAGTTTTTAGTATGATTTAGTTTTGAGTTTTTCTTTGTGATCTATCTATGTAATCGAGTCTGCGAGTCATATAATAAAGAGTATTTTTTATTTGAGGGCTTTGCTTTCTTGTTATGATCTAAAGAAAATACAAAAGAATAAAAGAATTTAAAAAGATTATGTAATGGTCTTATGGAGAGTGATGACTTCACATATAAATAGTTTGATGAATAAAGTTTGTTTAGAGTTGACACACATAGTTTTGGTCATTATTTGCAATTAATAGGAAGTAATAAAGGAAGAGAGGTTTCACATATAAATAAACCATCTTGGACATCTTTTGTGATTGTGAGCACTTATTAAAATATTCCATTCTAAAAGTTTGGTGTTGGACAAGGAAGACAACATAATGCATTATCTTTTCTTATATCTAAATAGAAGTTATATTGTCATGTATCCTCCAACATGTTGTGCTTGTTTCTCATCCCATGCTAGCCAAATCTTTTGGACCAAGTAGAGATACTACTTGTGCATCCAAACATCCCTTAACCCAGTTTGCCATAAGAGTCCACCATACCTACCTATGGATTGAATAAGACCCTTCAACTAAGTTGTCATCAGTGCAACAATAAAAATTGCTCTCTAAATATGTATGATCTTTTAGTGTGAGGAAAATAAGCTTTGTACAAACTTGTGATATGGAAGAAATAAAAGCGACAGACTACATAATAAAGTTCTTTATCACAAGCGGCAATATAAAGTGACATTTTTTTGCATTAAGATTTTGTGCATCCAACCATAAAAGCTCATGATAACCTCTGCTTCCCTCTGTGAAGGGCCTATCTTTTACTTTTACCTTCTACCACACTACAAGAGTCATGGTGATCTTCACCTTTCCTTTTTACACTGTTTCGTTTTGGCAAGCACTATACATCGGGCAAGATCCATATATATATATATATATATATATATATATATATATATATATATAGGGAAAATCCATCCTATCACCCGGTGGTAGTTGCCCCATATGTCTCATATACTACCATGTGGTAATATATATACTACTTTATCATTTTAAATATATTCATATACTATATCTAAGATATTTCAAAGCAAGTTACATGAAAAAATTATATATGAACCCATAGTTTTTGTTATATTTGTGAAATACGTACATATTTGTACGTAAAAAGAGCATACTCAAAACATGGTATATACTACCTAAAAATTAGTATATATACTACCTAATCATTGTTATATACTACATACTACACGTACATACTCTCAATTTTGAAAGATACTACATACAACATACAAAACGCAAGTGGTGGTAACTACCACTGCTTGTAGGAAACATTTGTCCTATATATATATATATCACTCAGATGTAGGTATCATAATATATGAGGTAAAAGGTTAGGAGGCGAAACTATAAGCCCCTATCTTTCTCTGTGTCCAATTGAGGCTTTGATATCATAAGTATTGTGCGAGTGTTAGCAATTGTGAAAGACTAAAATATGGTTGAGTATGTGGACTTGCTATACAAAAGATCTTACATTGACTCTTTCTGGTATTATGATAAATTGCAATTGCTTCGATTACTAAGATCATAGTTAGTTGTCAATAAAGTTTTTGATTCATACTTTACCTTGTAAACAAATTGTAACTTTAGCATGAGAAATTATATGACAACATATGTTGTTGTTCTAAAGATGATCATGATGCCCTCATGTCTGTATTTTATTTTATCGACACCTCTATCTCTAAACATGTGGATATATTTATCGATTTCGGCTTTCGCTTGAGGACAAGCGAGGTCTAAGCTTGGGGGAGTTGATACGTCCATTTTGCATCATGCTTTTATATTGATATTTATTGCATTATGGGATGTTATTACATATTATGGTACAATACTTATGCCTTTTCTCTCTTATTTTACAAGATTTACATGAAGAGGGAGAATGCCGGCAACAGGAATTGTGGACCAGAAAGGAGCAAATATGAGAGACCTATTCTGCACGACTCCAAAAGTCCTGAAAATTTACAGAGAATTATTTTGGAATACATAAAAAATATTGGGTGAAGAAATACCATAGTGGGACCCACCATGTGGCAACAAGCTTGGGGCGCCCTACCCCCCTGGGCGCACCCCTAGGGCTTGTGGGCCCCCTAGCAGGACTCCAGTGCCCATCTTCTGCTATATGCTGGCTTTTCACCTGAAAAAATCATAAGAAAGCTTTCAGGACGAAGAGCCGCTATCTCGAGGCGGAACCTGGGCAGAAGCAATCTAAGGCTCCCGCGGGGCTATTCTGCCGAGGAACATCCCTCCCGGAGGGGAAAATCGAAGCCATCGTCATCACCAACGATCTTCTCATAGAGAGGGGTTCAATCTCCATGAACATATTCACCAACACCATCTCCTCTCAAACCCTAGTTCATCTCTGCTATCCGATCTTTGTCTCAAAACCTCATATTGGTACCTGTGGGTTGCTAGTAGTGTTGATTACTCCTTGTAGTTGATGCTAGTTGGTTTATTCGATGGAAGATCATATGTTTAGACCCATAACGATATTCTATACCCCTCTGATCTTGAACATGAACATGCTTTGTGAGTAGTTATGTTTGTTCCTGAGGACATGGGAGAGGCCTTGTTATAAGTAATCATGTGAATTTTGTACTCGTTCGACATTTTGATGAGATGTACGTTGTCTTTACTCTAGTGGTGTTATGTGAACGTCGACTACATGACACTTCACCATGATTTGGGCCTAGGGGAAGGAATTGAGAAGTAATAAGTAGGTGATGGGTTGCTAGAGTAACACAAGCTTAAACCCTAGATTATGTGTTGCTTCGTAAGGGGCTGATTTGGATCCAGATGTTTCATAATATGCTTAGATTTATCTTAATTGTTCTTTCGTAGTTGTGGATGCTTGCGAGAGTAGTTAATCATAAGTGGGAGGCTTGCCCAGGTAAGGACAGCACCCAAGCACCGGTCCACCCACATATCAAATTTTCAAAGTAACAAACGTGATTCATATGAGCATGATGAAAACTAACTTGACAATAATTCCCATGTGTCCTCGGGAGCGCTTGCTTTATATAAGAGTTCATCATGGCTTATCATCTGCTACAAAAAGGATTGGGCCACTTTATTACATTTGTTACTTGTTATCCGTTACAAATTATCTTATCACAAAACTACTCATTACCGATAATTTCAGTGCCTCGAGAAAATACCTTGCTGAAAACCGCTTGTCATTTCCTTCTACTCCTTGTTGGGTTTGACATTGTCGGTGCAACAAACCTTGGTGTATGTTGCCCGGACTGTTCACAGGCTCAAGGGCAAGGTTACAACATCCAAGATAAGGCCAGGCAGAAGATATAGCTCTCTGAGAAATCAAAGGGCAGATTAAGAAGACCAAGACAAGCCAAAGGAACAAGATATCACTAAGGGAAAAACCTCCCTTGCCGGGCAGACGAGCCTGGCAAGGTTGAGGTCACCCTGAAAACAAGTCCCAAGACCTCCCCAGCAAGGGCTGTCGGGACGCTAGCAGCCCGCTTCCCCGCAAAGGCTCCACCGCTCCACCTCATAGCAACGCAAGTCACCTATCGATGCGGTTCGAGGCCCCAAGTGATTAAGTCGCTGCCGTCTTGCACGTGGCAACAATTTCTGAGGAAGATCACCCCTAAATGACACCCGTCCAGAGGCATGTCACGTAGACAGGCGGGAAGGTGGTTGAATGGCACGACAAGGCATGCCGGGCTATACCCACGATGTGACACTAAGCGTTGCATTTATGTAACACCCCCGGTGTCATGCTACAGTAACCCTCTGTGATTAAGCTAATCGTGTATCCAAACAGTTCTTAATCACCTTTGTTCAATATCCCATTTGAAATTCCAGTCAAATTCTAATTCAAATTCTAAGTGAAATTCAAAACTTCTCAAACATGAAAACTAAAATGTTCAAGTTGTTGCAAATAATCAGTTGTTAATAATGGTGGTGAACCAACCTTTTTGGCAAATGTTTGAATGATCTAAACGATTTAAAACAGTTATTTAAATAATTACTTAAATTCTTTTTCAATTATAAAAATTCTAACTATTTTAATTAAGTGCTAAAACCTAACATGGCAGTGGCCTAAATTTATATTAAGCAAAATTAGTTACAAGTCTTGTATTTTATTAAATGTTTTGTTTCAAAAAGAAACATGAAAACAGAAAAGTCTTAAAAGAAACAGAAAAGAAAAATATATAAAAGGAGAAAAGGCGTAAGTGCCCTGTGCACTTAGGCCTGCTCGCTACAGGAGCCAGCCCAGCCCATCACCGGTGCCTTCTCCTTCCTTGTTCATACATGGCGCAGTGGACGCTCGTGCGCCATCCGTGGCCGCGGGTGGCCACACGCCGGCCATCCGCTGCCGTCCTATGCAGATAAGGTCACCGGTGAAGCCCCCTGCCAAACCCTAGCGCCGTTAGATCCCCCTCTCCCTCTCGCTTTCTTCCTCCCCCATGAGCCCCCGTCGCTGTCGCCGCCATGGTCGCAACCTAGCGCGGCCATCGAGTCGCGAGCGCCACTCTGTCGAGCTTGACCGCTCCGCCTGCTTCCTCTGCTTCCTCTCCATCCTCTGGATCGAGCCCGACATTAACGTAGCTTCGGGATCGAGCACCTCCCCGACCTTGAACGTAGCCGCTCGTCGTCACCGTACGCCTCCGACAAGCCTCCCCGAGCTTGCTGACTAGACCCCATGCTCCCGCGGTGAGCTCCTGCGCCAAATGCGCCCTTCCCTGCCCCCTCTAGTTGCCCGTAGCCTCTGCTCCGGCATAGCCCGAGCCCTCCGCTACCTGCCTCACCACCGGCGTGGCCACGGTGACCAAATGCTCCTGTGCGTGCCACCATCATGCTCACCGCACCGCGTAGGCCTCGCCTCGCCGCTTAGTTTGCTCGCAAACAAACCAAAATCCAAATCCCGACAACGACAATAGTCTGGCGTCTGCCTCGCCGCTCACCGTCGATGTTCCCGACATCTGCAACCTCTGCCACCCCCCAGATCGCCTCGCCGTCGGCTTCTCGTCCGAACGAGCCCGCCCACGCTCGAAACGGCGCCCTATGTGCGAAACCCGACCACCTCCACAGCGTGCCGCCGCTTTTTTGGTCACCGGAGTTATCTCCGGCACCGATGCCGATGTGGCTCAGTGGGCCCCGCCCCTGGGTCGCTGACCAGTGGGCCTTGGGAGCCCTGTTGACTTGGTTGACCCAGTCAACGTGCTGACTGGGCAGCCCCAGCCACTGACATTTGGGCCCCGTTTATAATTAGTCTAATTAAACTGTTTTAATTAAGAACTAATTAGTTTAAACTAAACACTCATTGACATATGGGGCCCACACTCCCCTAATTAGTTTATTTTAGATTAGTTAACCCTCTATTAAAGCCACTGTCACTAGACCCACATGTGAAGTTTGACCCTGGTCAGCGAGTCTGTTGACTGCTGATGTCATCCACATGTCATGCTAATGTCATAATGAATTTATGTTAATAATTAAATTCCAGAAAATGTTTAAATCTTTAAAAATCCATAGAAAATAAACCATAACTCAGATCGAAAAGCTTTCTACATGAAAGTTGCTCAGAACGACGAGACAAATCTGATTGTGTCTTCTGTTTCCATGTCAGAACCCTCTATGTGGGTGAACCCGTAACTTTTAGCCTGTTTACGGTAGATGAATAGTGCATATGAACCGGTTAATAAATCCAAATTCAATCCTAAAATTACTAATATGACTTAAACATATCTTTAGGCAACCCTGCACTGCATCATAGCATGGCATGCTTTGTGTTGCATATGTTTGCTATCTATTTATCTATTTCCTCCCCCTCTTCTCTCTCATTATACCTTGACGTCGACGTAGCTCCCGAGACTGATGCGGCTCCGGAGTATGACTACACAACTGACGATCAAACCCTTGCCATAGAGCTTCCAGGTAAGCAAACCCCCTTGTTCATCCGGTATCGCCCATTTGTTTCCCTCTCTTGCTTGCATTAGAACTGCTACCGCTTTGTATGATCCTATTCTGATGCATAGCCTATTTTTGTTACTTGCTTATTCTAAACTGCTTAGTATAGGTTGGTTAGAGATCCGTTAGTGATCCCCCCACCTTGTCCCAGTTGCCCTGCTTTATGTTCGATGACTCGATCAACGTGATCGGCGTCCAGGCCCCAACACCGCACATTACCCCCTTTGTTGTACGACACTATTGGGTTACTATCGAGTGCCGAGGGTGATACCTTGTCAGCACTTCTGATGTTGACCTCATATGTTAGTTCATCGGTTGTGGTCATCGAGGATGATTCCTCCTTCACCACTCCCGATAACGGCACTGTCGTGCAACTCCTCAAGAGTGGACCTGGAGGGTGATTCCTCCTAGGTTCACCTTGACGATTACATCAGGTGGAATTCCATCGAGGGTGATTCCTCAGGGTTCCCCCTTGGTGTTTTGGACACATGGTTACTATGGCTTTACCACATAACCATGATACTAAAATGGGTCGGCCCTGAGGGGTACCCGTGCGAGCATATTTGCGAGTGATGTGGAGTCGGGTTGACCTAGAAGGTGCCCGCGAGATAACTATGTGGCGCAGCCGAGCATTCTTAGCCCTTGCCGCAAGTCCACGAGACGGGGCGATGGGGTCACATCGATGGTGAGTCTTTGCTCGTTACCGTGTGCTCCTAATTCACTAACGGTTAGGATATTTGATCCGAGTAGGCCTCTGGCCTTTTTTGCACTAACCACCACACGGGAATAAGTATGGGCACTTTGTGTTGTATGTATCAGCCGAAATCTCAACAGACATCAGCGATGGAGCAGCACGCGCCAGGTTGGAATGCATAACCACCTGCCTTCTTAAGGAGGTAGCTAGGTCTGCTCAACGGTCGCATATGCAACATGTAGGAATGCAAAGGGCGATGGGCCCAAGACACCTGCGCGCTTAGGATGTAGACCAGCGTGCTAGCCTCTCTAATGAGCGTAGGTAGGACTGCGGTGTGTTGATCGGACGAGGCCGGTCATGACCTGATGGTGTGTCCTGCCAGAGTTGATCGAGCATGTTGTGTAAGTTGGTGCAACCCTGCAGGGAAGTATTATCTATTTGAATAGCCGGGTCCACGGTAATGGACACTCGGAGTTGTATCCCGATCGATACAACTAGAACTGGATACTGAATGCTGAGGCATGTAATGGATATGTGGCTCCAAGATTGGTTTCTCACAGGGAGTTAGGGAAGGATCTCTAGGCGTTATTTCTACAACATGTTTGTTAAATATAAACTGCTATTCTATACTCTTCTGATTACTCAAGATGCTTAGAGCTACTTGAAGATGCTAGTCTTCAATAGGCTAGGCGTTCCCCTTCTCTTCTGGCATTTAGTCCACAGATACTACCCATTTCATTGATACCGATGCATATGTAGTGTACATCCTTGCTTGCGAGTACTTTGGATGAGTAGTCACGGTTGCTTTGCTCCCCTTTTTCCACCTCTTTCCATTCTTCTCGGATGCGGCAACCAGATGGTGGAGCCCAGGAGCCAGATGCCACCTTCGAAGACGACTGCTACTACAGTGAGGGTGCCTACTACTACGTGGAGGCCGCCGACGACCAGGAGTAGTTAGGAGGCTCCCAGGAAGGGGCCTTGCCTTTTCAATCGATGTTGCTTTTGTGCTACCTTCTTAAGGAAAACTTGTTTAACTCATGTCTGTACTCAGATATTGTTGCTTCCACTGACTCTTGTATATTCGAGATTATGTATTCGAGCCCTCGAGGCCCCTGGCTTGTAATATAAAGCTTGTATTATTTTAATTTGTGTCTAGAGTTGTGTTGTGATATCTTCCTGTGAGTCCCTGATCTTGATCGTACACATTTCTATGTATGATTAGTGTATGATTGAATCGGGGGCATCACAATTTAATGCAACTTGTCCTGTCTGCAGAGTTAGCACCGTGGCTATCTAATCACTGGATAATGACTACTTTGCCATTGTGGTAACCCCTTGACCTATAAAAGGAGGGTCGAGGCAACCTTAGAAAGGATTCAGACCCTTGTACACTCATACGCGCGTAGTTGCTGTCCCCGAGCCGACCTTGTCGGGCTTCAGCACTACGCATTCGTCACGGTCCTCCATCCAATCCACCGAAGGAGTAGGGTTTTACGCCTCACGGCGGCCCGAACCTGGCTAAAAACTGCATGTGTCATTGCTGTTGTGTTGTTCTACGGCCTCCGCTATTTTTGCAACATGCCCTTCCCCCTTGCCAAACCCCAAGGGGACGATGGCCCCATAGGTGACCGTGTTTAACCATGACATACACTCTTACTTTTCAAAAGGACTACGATAGATCCCCTATACCTGTGGGTCATCACTATCTAATCACCATGTAATGACCCTTTTACCATTATGGTAAACCCTTGAACTATAAAAGGAGGGCCAGGGCAACCTTTACAAGGGTTTGAACCCATAGCAACCTCAATCATACGTACCTATGTAGCAGCCCTCTCCTTCCGCCTTGCTGGGGGAGAGTGCTCCATGTACTTGTGCTCACGCTGATCCAATACACCAAGCCAGGAATAGGGCTTTACCCTTCTCAGCGGCCCGGACCTGGGTAAAAGACTGCAGCACCTCCTGTTGTTCCCGATCTTTGCATTTAATGCACCCCCTCGTCGAACCACAAAGGGGTTGAGCCACCCCATAGATCGTCGGTCCACGCCGACATCTTTGGCACACCAGGTAGGGTGCATCACTGGCGTGAACCTAGACAGCACGCGACGCGTCGAGTTAATCGAGTTTCAGTACCTTCTTCACCATCCATGGCGCCCAAGAAGAAGGGCTTCATGGCGACAAAACCTTCCACATCCAGGCTTCCATTTGCATGCGTCTGTGGGTGGTGCAGGCGGCGCCGTCACCGCAGACAACACGAATGTCGCGGTGGGCACGACCGGCACAGGCGATGGGGTTGCCGTGTCCACTACGACGAAAACAGGCAGTGGAGGTGCCGGAGGCGGACATCTTCCTCGACCCTCTGGCAGAGACAAGAACAATGAAGAGGATGGCATGGGTGCACAACTCCCGCCTCCTCGGTGCATCGACGAGCGCAGCCATCGGAGCGACCCCGTCTAGTCGAGCGCGAGCCACGACCCTCCCACTACGACGAGTCCGGTGGCGGCAAGGGGAATGACATCGAGACAAACACTGCATCCGTCGTGAGATGGGAGCGATGTGATGCCAAGTGGCGTTGTTGTACCTCCGCAGCAGCGCCCGCACGGCAAGACACCTGTTGATCAAGTTCAAGATCTTCAGACACCACTCCTGCCACGCCAACCTGCCGTCACACATGTAGTTCATCAACAAGATCGCAACGGTTCTCCTACTGGCTCTTCTAGGAGTCGAGCGATGTCACGTTCTTCACGCACCAACATGCCTTCGACGGCAAATAAAGCGATGGTGCGAGCCAGATGTTGCTGGAATTTCCTCCAACGGCGGAAAAGATGGATGAGTGGAGGGCCACCATCTGGAGCTTAATTGAGTTTGCCGATGCAAACAGATCCCAGTTGGAGGAACCCTCACGGCGCCCGCCAACCGTACCAATAGCCTAGACTGATGGCATGTTGCAGGTGGTGCACCCATGATACAATCACCTCCACGACAGCAACCCCAACAGTAGCGCCGACACTCGCAGCAAACCCAGCGGGATGTCGAGCCTAACGATGTGTCAATGGCCTCCTCAAATCCACAAACACGACAAGATTAGTGACATGTGCTGCTGGATAGGCGAGCAGAGCATGCTCGCACCACCGTCCAACAATGTCGAGAGCGTGCAATCAATCCAACGAGCGCAATGGTACATTAGTTGATGAGCCAGCGCTCATTGTTTTCGGGTACCTTCCCTACGAGTGTTGGTGTCAAAACCGGTAGATCTTGGGTAGGGGGCCCAAGTTGTGCGTCTAAGGATCAATTGTAACAATGGAGAAGGGACATAGTGTTTACCCAGGTTCGGGCCATCTTAGTGGAGGTAAACCCCTACTCCTGCTTGATTATATTCGAGGGTATAGGGGTTACAAGAGTTGATCTACCACGTGATCGATTCGGCTAACCCTAGATAGCTAGCCTAGCAATGTTGTGATCCTGCCTCCGATCTACCCTCCGATTTATATAGACACCGGAGGGGCTTAGGGTTTGTACAAAGTCGGTTTTATAGAAAGGAATAAGATATCTGGACACCTATGCTTGCCATCCACGCATACGGGAGTCCCCACCGGACACGAGATATAATCTTTTATCTTGTATCTTGACGGCCCGTCAGTCTGGCCCACATTGATATACCGGACGCCCGAGGACCCCCTAATCCAGCACTCCCACAGTAGCTCCTGAACCAGTCTTCAATGATGATATATTCGGCGTCCAGATTGTCTTCGGCATTGTAAGGCGGGTTCCTTAAAGAATACACACCGGCTTTCCTCTATAATAAGAATTATATACGGCTTTTCACAATAAACACAACCTTTGGCCGCGAAGGGAGGATATATATAAGAAAAAGGGGAACAACGTCTTTTACGAACAACTCTTTCCATGAAGCATCAGACTCGACCCCTCGTCATTTTGAACCGTTTTCACGCCCCGCATTCCGTGCTTCAAGGTCATGCCTCATTGGCACGTCCTTTCAAAATAGAGATCGTGCCCACTTAATACGGGATTGCATGTCAATGATATTTGGGTAATCCAACCATTTGTGACGCATGCATCCATCGAGAACAGGCGAGATTCAAGGCACGAGTGGGGGCGGTTGGTATTTTTACTGCCTATAAGAGGCGTCAACATTCGAGGACATTGAGGACGAAGAAGAAGATGACACCATGGGGAATTACAATTCAGACTAATACACATGGCGAAGATGTTGACGCTGCTACTACGGATGATGATTACATTGCTTTTGTCATATTTGCCTGTCAGAAGATATTTTTTTATCTACTATGTGAAATTGTGTTTGCTGTGACAACTGAAACCTAATGAACATGTTGTTTAGTATTTTGCTGTGAGAACATCACTTGTTATGTATGCTGATTTGTGTTTGGTGATTGTATGACAACTAAAACATGATGACATTGTTGTTTAGTTGTACTCATATTTGGCTGTGAAACTTGAATTTGATGACATAGTTTGCTGTTGGACTGGAATTTGCTCGACGTCTTCGAATGAGAACAAAGCTAACCCAACAGGGCCTCTGCTATTTATTTATTTATGAGCAAAAGGGGATACCCCCTGATTTCCATTAATAGAAATCATTAGATGTTTACAACACTACGCCCAGCCAGCTACACTGGTTTCATTCATTACCAGTTTCAGCAAAGTGCTCATGTCATAGCCACTGAATACATAATGAGTGCTACATACACTTCAAATAAAGAGACAATCATCCTACAGAGCACATTGATTTTTTCCTATATCTTCACAAGCTCTTTCATCTCCTCATTGATGTCAAGGCTGTTCAGGAGCTGTTGCTTGGCCATGATTAGAGGAACTGCATCTTTAACCTTCTGCTCTGCATCTTCCTCTTCTGTTGTTCCTTCAGTTACTTGTCCAACACCCCAATCTGCTAGTATTGGGATTCCTCGGCTAACCAAATAATCAACATAGTTGCATTCCCCCACATCAGCAACTTCCCAGAAATACAAATCACATGAATCTTCCCTTTTCTGCACAAATCAAATTGGAAGATCACGAACCAAACTATTAAAATAATCAACAACTGAAAGCAGCAAAACAACACTTAAACATATTATTACCCCATGATTCAGGCATTTGTAGAGGACTTGGCCAGGGTTGAGGATTGTGGTTGAGACGCGGTAGATGACTCTGCGTGATTTGCAGCAGTGGCACCACACCAACGGCAGCGGGTTGCGATGAGCAATCGGCTGCGGTGCGCGTGTCGGCGGGTGTGTGATGAGACCCACAAGCGATGGTATGGGTGGCGACTGGGCGCATATCTGGTTGTTGCCTGCTGAAGAGCAGGTGGACGAGCAGCCAGCGGACATGGTTGCTGCGGCCAGAGCTTCTGATGCTAGGCAGAGTAAGTAGAGAAGAGGAGAAGCGAACGTTGGATATGTCAGTTTCATTACTTGCAGAGTAGCATAGCACCATATATAGTCATAGTCTAGGTTTGGATTCGAACCAGCTACAGGAGCACGTCTCTCTTTTTTCTAAAACTCGGCAATGTCTCTTTACTAGTACACTAGCTTGTTCTGTACGCCTTCCCAAGTCTTTGATTTTCTTTCCCTTTTTTTGCGAGGAAGGAAGGAGGACAAAATTGAGAGTTCCTATGACACGAACCCAAGACCTCTCGGTTGAAAACCAAGGGTGCTAGTCATTTATGTGGCGAACATTCCTTGGGAGGAGGACGGCAGACGAACGCATTTTTCTCATAGTTTTAGTTGCGACACAAGATCGAACGGTCACGGTTTCGGGAATGTTATCAGGCCAACGAGCCCAATTTTTCTTTTGTTCCTATATATAAAAAAGGATGCTACTTGGTGTCGGCTTAGTGAACAAACCATTGTGCCAACCTTGACCGTTGGATTGACATTAAACGTCTGACGTGTTTCTTCAGTCTCTTCTTCCTCGAGCCACCGAAGCCAAACCAGCGCCGACGGGACCGCCTGCTCCCGCCTCCCACGGCTGGTTGTGCTGCCGCGCACGCATCGTGGCCACATCGCACCCTAAAACTCTGCGCATCTTGCTCGGCTCCTGTTCATTTCCGTCCGAGGCCTCACCATCATCCTCCTCCTTGGTTCGCTCGCCACGGCGCCACCCTCCGGTGTTGTCAACATGGTCAACAACCGAGAGGAATAAGGAGATGACTGTACATGGTGAGGATGACAGAAGGGACCCAGCAGCGCGCGCGCAGTAATTTTGTTTTTTCGGGACCGAGAAGGGTATCAACTGGGTTGTGCGGGACCCGTGGCCCGTCTAGCCCAGGTTTTTATTTCATATGCTTAGCACATGATCAGCTAGTTTGTTTTTTTCCTTTCTGAAAATGGCTAGCCAGCTATTTTGTTTTTTGCAGAATAACCAACGTAGGCCTACTTGCTTTTCTATGCCCTTCTGGGCCAGAAATCTTTCAAGACAAGGAGGGATGCATTTTGCCCAGAAAATGGGCTATAAGTAATAAGAAATGGTCTATAAGTAATAGTAAATGGGCTATAAAATGAAAAAATACAGCAAACAGGCAATTAGTTCCAAAATACTGATTTCTTTCAGATTTTGATATTTTAAATTTCATTGTTTTTGTGCGGGTAAAATTTCATTGAATTTAAATTAAGGTATATTTAGATTTAAAATTAATTTGAATCTGGCTAGAAATTTCGGGCTGTATGCTGTTTGGGACAGATTTGGAGGCTGACTTGTGGGTCTACTAGGTTGACGTGTACTTTGGCTTTGTCAACTTAGTCCACAAACGATTCTAGTAGCAGTGACCGTTGGATGTTAATCCAACGACCATGCTGCTTCTTCAATATCTGATCTTCTTGCTCAAGCCGCCCAAACCAGCTCCGGTGGGACTGCCTGCTCCCACCTCCAGTGCCCGGCTGTGCTGCCGCACAGGCTGCACCGCCCCACCCTACTTCATTGCTGGCCAGGCCATTCCTCTACTCACCCACACCTCCTGTTATTTTCCGGCGACGGCAGCCGGACCAGTAAACCCTCGTACTCCCAACCGCGTGGGCAACCATTTCCGAGTCTTCCCCGGCTCTGTGTCGTTCTCTTCCCAGGCCTCGCCGTCATCCACCGCCATGGTGCTCTCGGCGCGGCCTGGTCAACGTGGTCAACAAACGACATCCATCGGACGTGGACTCTACGTGGAGAGGCTGACAATTGGGTCCACAGCCGCACACAAGGAAATGCCTCCTTATTACGTGCAAAATATTGATTCCTCCACCTGACAGCTGGGACCCACTGGAAGGGCCTTTGTATTTCGCGAAAAACATTCCCCCCGCTGACAAGTCGGACCCACCAGTTATATCTTCGCACGCAAGGAAGTGCCTCCTTATTACGCACAAAATGAATACCCCTACTAGCTGGGACCAACCATAGTGGGAGGATGACTTGTGGGCCAACTAAGTTGACGGGGACGGGGGGCGTTGTCAACTTAGTCAATATGAACGATTCTAGCTCCAGTGACCGTACGATGTCCATCCAACGACCTAGTGCTTCTTCAACCTCTGGTCTTCTTGCTCCAGCCGCCCAAACCAGCGCCGGTCGTGTCGCGTGCTCCTGCCTCCCGTGGTCGGCTGTGATATCACGGAGGCCTCACCGCCCCTACTACTCCCACCGCTGGCCAGGCAATCCCTCTACTCACCCACACGCCCTGTTATTCTGTGGCGATGGCAGCCTCACACCACAGCTGAACCAGTGAACCCTCGTACTCCTCTCCGTGTGGGCTTCCACTGCCGCGTCTTCCTCGGCTCCGCCTCGTCCCGTTCCTAGGCCTCACCGTCGTCCACCGCCCTGGTGCTCTCGGCGCGGCGTGGTCAACATGGTCAAGGAACGACTTCCATCGGAAGAGTACTGTACCTGCAGAGACTGACAGCTGGGTCCACAGCGGCCGCAAGGAAGTGCCTCCTTATTACGCGCAAAATAATTATTCCTCCACCTGACACCAAGGACCCACCGAATGGGCCACCGTATTTCAGGAAAAAAACGTTTTCCCCCTGACTGCTGGGACCCACCAGTTACATCTTCACACGCAAGGAAGTGCGTCCGGGCAAAAAAAAAATGATTCGCCCCCCTGACTGCTGGGACCCACCAGCTACATCTTCGCACGCAAGGAAGTGCCTGACAGTCGGGACCCACATGGTCGAAGCGTACGTAACATTGTCATTTTGGTCGCGAACGTGTATGTACATACTCGTCGATGTAGAGGCACGCACGTGTCTTAGTAGAGGCGCACACGTGTCATAGTAGAGGCGCGCACGTAGCATGTACACGTACGTACAACGGCCAGGGTGCAAGAAAGAAAATACGGCCATGTACGTACATACGGGTGGGGTCTCGAATGCCTACTCGCGCATACGTACGGCCAGGGCTCGTGTACATGGCTAGGTTAGAACGGAGAAACTGTGTTGTCGTCGTGTTCATGGGAAGGCAACGAAATGCGTCGTGTTGATCGGGAGGCAATGGATTGCATCATGTTCATCGGGAGGCAACAGAACGCGTGGGAGCCCACCGGCTTGGACGGAACAGGCGATGGAAATGAGGCCTGGCGTACCGCAAAACGGAGGGAACCTACCTAGCCCCACGTGCAAGGAGCGCGAGGAGAAGTGGCAGGCGACTGCCACCTCTCTCACGTCCTTAGACCAAAACAGCTTAGGAGAAAACACAACTCGGGGAACCAGCGTTCGAGAATACCAAATCCATTGAAAGACTACTAAGAAAACTACAAGCAACTTAGGAAAGCAAATGAAAAGCCGTGTCCGGCACCTAATCTAGTCTTCTCACCAGCGCGGAGCTAAGTGCTGCCACTAGGACGTGGGAGGGAGCCCCAATGAGGCCCCAGGGCGACTCTCAGGAGACTCCGGGGCGTGTACAGCCCCACTCATTATTACGTGAGAGTGTCACGAGTGGAGACCTTCACAGGCTGGAGCCTTGCTTCACAGGCCGGAGCCTTTCTTCAGAGGTAGAACTTCCGGAGGTGCTGGATGTTCTAGGCGCTGATGAGGACATCAATACAATTGTTACACCCACAGCCCCTGCTGCTATACATACTGGACCAGTTACTAGAGCTCGTGCACGCCAACTAAATTACCAGGTACTTTCGTTTCTTGGTAATGATTCTAATGTTCATGAGAATATGATGCTGCCTAAATTGGATACATTTGTTTTGCTTACAAATGAAGGGCCTAGCTTGGAGAAGGATGAACATTGGAGCAAGAACAAGCATGGAGATGATGGCATGCGCAAGGGGAACAAGAACGGAGTTACAAGTGATGATTTCAGGACTTTGAAGCCACCATAATGGGTGCATGAAGCCTTGGACAAAATATACAAGATGCCACTTCATAAATTTCGTCCCGAGGCTATTTTAGGTGCTGCGTCACCTTATTATTGGGCCAGGCCCATGTAATTTCGAAATACATAAGTATAGGCTATTTTTAGAGTCCGTATGTGTGGGGAAACAAGAGATAGGGTTGATTTCGGACCCCTCCACCAAGGGCCACGAAATTCCCCCCTCTTCCTCCTTATATACAGCCCTTAGGGCATCGTTTAGACTTTGGGTTTTGTTTAGATTAAAAGTTCGCCATAGCTGCAACTTCGCGTACTTCGTTTGTGTTCAACGACCAGACAAAGGCGTCACAGAACCCCACCTTGATCAATAAAGCTTTCATCTTATATTCGCAATATCCAGATTGCAATCTTAGTTTCTTGCTTGTTCTTCGTTTGCTCGCAGGAAACAGACCCTCGTGGTCAGGTTGATCGTGCTCCGGCGTGGTCAATAACCTCTCGGAGTTGGTTTAGCGATTGCTAAGGCGCGACGTCCTCGCACGTTCGTAGTCGGATCGTCAAAGTTGACTTCCACCAAAGCGATATCCATCATCTCATCGAAAGACGGGACACCTTTGCCTCTATCAAGTGGTATCAGATTTCCAGGTTGCTCGGTGAGATTTTACAGTTTTTCGTAGTTTAGATCGAGTCTGTTCTTCATACCTACAGTCCACGAAAAAGCCAAAAAAAATTAGGGTTAGTTCATCATATCCGAACCAATCTGAGCCTTTGCATAATCTTTTTAGGGTTTTGCTTTGTTGAATTTGCGGTTGCATCGTCGTGTCTAGTTGCTGGTCTTAGCGTTAGTCTTTTAGAGTTTCGAGTTCTGGTCATAAGTTGTCACGCCGCCACCTGATGAGGACACCAATACAATTGTTACACCCACAGCCCCTGCTGCTATACATACTGGACCAATTACTAGAGCTCGTGCACGCCAACTAAATTACCAGGTACTTTCGTTTCTTGGTAATGATTCTAATGTTCATGAGAATATGATGCTGCCTAAATTGGATACATTTGTTTTGCTTACAAATGAAGGGCCTAGCTTGGAGAAGGATGAACATTGGAGCAAGAACAAGCATGGAGATGATGGCATGCGCAAGGGGAACAAGAACGGAGTTACAAGTGATGATTTCAGGACTTTGAAGCCACCATAATGGGTGCATGAAGCCTTGGACGAAATATACAAGATGCCACTTCATAAATTTCGTCCCGAGGCTATTTTAGGTGCTGCGTCACCTTATTATTAGGCCAGGCCCATGTAATTTCGAAATACATAAGTATAGGCTATTTTTAGAGTCCGTATGTGTGGGGAAACAAGAGATAGGGTTGATTTCGGACCCCTCCACCAAGGGCCACGAAATTCCCCCCTCTTCCTCCATATATACAGCCCTTAGGGCATCGTTTAGACTTTGGGTTTTGTTTAGATTAAAAGTTCGCCATAGCTGCAACTTCGCGTACTTCGTTTGTGTTCAACGACCAGACAAAGGCGTCACAGAACCCCACCTTGATCAATAAAGCTTTCATCTTATATTCGCAATATCCAGATTGCAATCTTAGTTTCTTGCTTGTTCTTCGTTTGCTCGCAGGAAACAGACCCTCGTGGTCAGGTTGATCGTGCCCCGGCGTGGTCAATAACCTCTCGGAGTTGGTTTAGCGATTGCTAAGGCACGACGTCCTCGCATGTTCGTAGTCAGATCGTCAAAGTCGACTTCCACCAAAGCGAAATCCACCTTCTCATCGAAAGACGGGACACCTTTGCCTCTATCAGGCGCTCTGGATGGGGACCCTATCCTGTGTCTCCAAGTGCGCGGCGCCAGGCCTAGAGACACTGGCAACCCTAAACGGGCCCTTCCACATGGGAGAGAGCTTATGCAGCCCCTCCCTAGAGAGCACCCGCCTCAGGACGAGATCGCCCACTTCTAATGTCCTAGAGCGGATGCTGCGGCAGTTGTACCGCTTCAGCTCCTGCTGGTACCTCGCTGCTCGGAGTGAGGCTTGACGGCGGTGTTCCTCCCCCAGCACGAGATCTGTCCTCCGCATGGCGACCTGCTGCATTTCGTCGAATACTAGGACCTGCGTGGAGCAATTCATGACCTCGTGAGGGGGGACTGCTTCTACTCCGTAGATGAGGAAGAAGGGTGTTTCTCCTGTTGGCTTGGTCGCTGTGGTGCGGATGGACCACAGCACGGACTTCAGCTCGTCGAGCCAGCCCCTGCCGCATGCCTCGAGCTTCTTCTTGAAGGTGCGGGTCATGAGGCCCCTCAGGACTTCCACATTGTCCCTCTCAGCCTATCCATCACTCCGTGGGTGTGCTATTGAGGCGTAGCAGATCTGCGTTCCAAGGTTAGCACAGTATGTTTTGAAAAGATTGCTGGTGAACTGCGAGCCATTGTCGGTGATGATGCGATTGGGGACCCCAAATCGGCTCACGATTCCCTTGATGAACTTGACGGCTGATCCTGCTGGGATGGTGGGCACGGCTTCTACCTTCGCCCACTTGGTGAACTTGTCGATGGCGACGTAGAGGTATCGGTAGCCCCTTAGCACCCGAGGGAATGGCCCCAAGATGTCCAGCCCCCAGACCGCAAATGGCCACGTGAGCGGGATGGTCGTCTCGAGGCCTTGCGCGGGCTGATGGATCTGCTTGGCGTGGAACTGGCATGCTTCACAAGAGCGCACCATCTCAGTAGCGTCATTGAGTGCGGTGGGCCAGTAGAAGCCACTGTAGAACACCTTGCCCACCAGGGTGTGGGATGAGGAGTGATGCCCGCAGTCCCCACCATGGATGTCCGCCAGCAGCTCAAGCCCCTATTCCCTGGAGATGCACCGCAACTAAACGTCATTGGGCCTCCTGCGATATAACTCACCATCATTGATAAAGTACACGGTAGCCTGACGGGCCACGCGCTCAGCGTCCTCTTCCTTCTCTGGCATGGTCCCTTGAAGCAAGAACATGTTGAACTCTTCTGTCCAGCACCCCTCCTGAGGCTCGAGCGCAAGCAGCAAGCGGGCTCCTGAGGGGTGACCGCAGGCTGGAGCACCCGTCTCGGGGGCTTGTGGCAAATCCTCCTGAGGTGGTGCTGGAGTCGTGACATGCCGGTCCACAGATGGCTTGAAGAGCCGCTCCTCAAACACCCCTGGCTCCTGAGGGAGCCTGCGAGAGGCTCTTTTGGCGATGTCGTCTGCTTCCTTATTGGTCCCGCGCGCCACATGCTGCAGCTCCACGCCCATGAACCGCTTCTCCATTTTGCGCACCTCTTCTAGGTACACCTCCATGTGTTCGTCCTTAGGCGTGTACTCCTTCTTGGAGAAATTGACGAGGAGCTGAGAGTCGCCCTTGATGGTGAGGTGCTTTACCCCTAGCGTGGCCGTGGCCCTGAGGCCAGCGAGCAAGCCTTCCAATTCTGCGATGTTGTTGGAGAGCTTCTCGCCCCGCTGAAAGCAGAGTTGTACTGCATAGCAAAGCTTGTCCTTGGTGGGCGAGATGAGGATGGCCCCTGCCCCTGCGCCTTGTTGAGCAAACGCCCCGTCGAAGTACATGATCCATCCGTCTGGCTCTTCATCTCCTGGCAAGAGGGAGCAGTCCTCACTTGCTCCGTGGTCTGGAGCGTCAGTCCACTCGGCCACGAAGTCCATGAGGGTCGCGCCCTTGATGACCCTGGTGGTACTCAACTCGAGATTGAATGCTTGAAGCTCAATGTTCCATTCAGCAACTCGCCCAGCTACGTTTGGGCTCCGGAGCACCGTCTCCAGCAGGTACATTGAGAAAACCTTTATGGGGTGGCCTTGAAAGTAGTGGCGCAGTTTCCTAGGGGCGACTAGAAGTGCGAGTAAGAGCTTCTGTGGCATGGGGTAGCGTGCTCGGGCCTCCCTCAGTACTGTGCTGATGAACTAGATGGTGTGCTCGATGAGGGGGGAAGCGTCAGCGGAATCTTGTTCTCCACGAGGGCACAAATCCTTTGCGGCCTCATGAGGCCCGTCCTCCGGAGCCTCGACAACCACGGGGTCAATCGTGGCCTCAAGAGAAATGTTGACCGATGCACCGGTCGAGACTTCAGATGCCCCCGGGGTGTGCTACGCTTCGCTTGCCGGTTGTGCATCCTGCTGCGGCTTCTTGACCGGGCGCTCCTTCCTTAGCACCACCAGGGCGGCACTTGCTGAGTGAGAGGTTGCTGCCAGATAGAGCAGCAAGGGCTCGAGAGGGCGTGGTGCCACCATCACGGGCGGACTGGTCAGATATCTCTTGAGGTCGTGGAAGGCTGCGTCTGCCTCAGCGGTCCACTCGAACGACTCCTTCCTTTTCATCAACTTGAAAAAAAGGAGGGCGCGCTCCCCCAGCTTGGAAATGAAGCACCCAAGTGAGGTTATGCAGCCAGCCAGCTTCTGCATCTCCTTCGGGATCTGTGGGGGGGTTCATATCCTCTATCGCGTTGACCTTCTCTGGGTTAGCCTCGATCCCTCTGTGTGATACCAAGAAGCTCAGCAGCTTGCCAGAAGGGACCCCGAACACACACTTCTTGGGGTTAAGCCAAAGATCCACCGTGCGCAGGCTGGCGAACATCTCCTCCAGATCTTCTATCAGAGTTTTGGCCTCCCGAGACTTCACCACCATATCATTGACGTAGGCTTCTGCGTTCCTCCCGAGCTGCGAATCCAGGGCGATGTGCATCAACCGCTGGAAGGTTACCCGGTGTTGCGCAACCCGAAGGGCATGCAAGTGTAGCAGTACACCCTGTAGGGGGTGAGGAACACTGTCTTCTCCATGTCCTCCATGGCCATCTTGATCTGGTGGTAGCCGGAGAAGGCATCTAGGAAGCACAACAAGTTGCACTCGACGGTGGAGTCGATGATCTGGTCGATGCAAGGGAGCGGAAAGGGATCTTGCGGGCAGGACTTGTTGTGGCGACGGAGTGATCCTTGGGGCCAAAGGTGAGATCAGCTTGGGGCGCCGCCCAGCCTGGGGGAGCCCCGGAGCCTGCCTGCGTGTTGCTTGCCCCTCGGTAGAACTGCTTGACGTGGCGGTCGGAAGGTGGCGCCTGTGAGCTGCCTAGGAGAGCTGCGAAGACCGAGGGTGCCGGCGCAGCGTAGTGGGCGAGGATGTGGTCACGCAGCTCCTCCTAGGAGGCCACAGAAGACGCTGGCAGGTTGAGTAACCAGGCGCATGGCGCGCCCACGAGGGCCATAGGGAACCAGTTGGCCTTCACCTTGTCATCTCCGCCAGCCGCCCAAACTGCCTCTTCGTATGCCTGAAGAAAGGGGCCAGATCTTCTGCACCGTCGTAGCGTGGTGGCATCTCCGGTCAGAACTTGGGCGGCCACTGCACCTGCCGCAGGACGGGGGCGAAGCAGTGCAGCCCCGGTGCTTCTCTGGGAACGCGGGTCGACGAGGTCGACGGAGGAGCGCCTGCCATATGGATCAGTGGCACGATCTGGAGGTCGAGGAAGAGGATTCCGACGCACCCCTACCTGGCACGCCAAATGTCGGATTTCGAGATCCGGCAACCCTTGAGAGGTTCGAACTCTGGGGTGCGTGCGGAGATCTCAACCTGCCCAGCCTGCCTACTCGTGATCCTCCCTAGCCTAGCATGTCGAGCTCACAGAGACACAAAGGCACAAAGGTTTATACTGGTTCGGGCCACCTTTGTGGTGTAATACCCTAATCCAGTGTGGTGAAGTGGATTGCCTCGAGGGGCTATGGATGAACTAGTACAAGGATGAACAAGCCTCAGGAGGTGAGGTGTTCTTGAGCTGGTGTGGTGCTTTGGTCGGAATGGATCTCCCCCCCCTATGGTGGTGGCTAAGTCCTTTATATAGTGGCCTTGGTCCTCTTCCCAAATACGAGCGGGAAGGTATTCCACAATGGCGGGATTTGAAAGGGGACAAGTAGTACAGTCTATCCTGACAAAAGTAGTCTTCGCCTGCGGAAAGTCTCTGGCCGTGACGCTGTGGTGGGCTCGGTGATGACCTCCATCCTGCTGTCCTGGCGGTCTTAGTCTCGTTACACCAGAATGGAACCTTTGGCTGATTCCTCAGGACTCCGCGCCTGTGGCTTGCCTCCCTTGCACCAAAGAGGAAACCTGCGCTCTGCACCCACCTGGCGCCCGCCTGGCCTTGGTCGTCATGGCTCACTTTAGCTGAGCCTCATGAGTAAGCTGCATAGAACTCTCCGCCCCTCAGGAGTCCTCCTGAGGAGGCCACTCCTTCAGGGGTCTTGGAGTCGTCCTCCTCGTGAGGCTTGGCCCCTCCCGAGGGTCTTGCAGTGTTGGTGTTGAAGCTGGGCCGTACCAGGCCATCGATGAAGGCACACGGTGGGCCGCAGGCAGGTAGGACTGGATATCCCCAAGTCCGGGACACCGACAAGGTCATCTATGTGATCCTCCACCCAATCCCCCAGGGCATCGCGAGTTAGACTAGGGACGGGGTCAAGCACGGCCTCGAAGTCTAAGTCGGGGTCGGAGCCAAAAACATGACTGAAAACATGCGTCGACCCCTGTGCGAGGAGGTTGCGGCTTTCCTCGTTGACGAGCTTGCACACCTTCTCCGTGCTTCCTTCAAGCTTGATGCGGAGCATCCTTCCATCATCCCCATGGACGCATCAACACCTCCTTCAACACCACGAGGACCCATGACTCGAGCCCGCTCTAAGGCTATCGAAGATAAGGTGAACGTGCTCCTCTCCGAAATCCCTCTTTCTACTCAAGAGACATGGCTGCTACCTCAGACGGAAACTCTGTGTGTGATCAGGTACAACGCTGAAGAAGAAGCGACAGGCGTCAACTCTCTGCTCAGCCCGGAACCTTCCCGGAACTTCCGGCCTGCCCGGAACTTCCGACCTCCTTCGACATCGACTACCCTGGGCATGCCAACTTTCTGCTTAGCCCGGAACCTACCCGGAACCTGGCCCGGAACTTCCGGCCCCCGGAACCTCCGGCCCTGCCCGAAACTTCCGCCCCCCGGAAGCCAGCCCTGCCTCACCTGGGCCAACTTTCGTCTTAGGCCGGACACTGCCCAGAACCTCCGACGCCCGGAACTTCCGGCCTGGCCCGGAACTTCCGGCCCTGCCTGCGCGCAGCCACTTGGGCCGAGGCCCGTGTACCCTTTCGCCCCCTAGACTATATATACTCCTTCATCCCGTACGTTTTAGGGTTAGCATTGGATTATCTCATATTTGTGTGAGAGCCTTTGCTCATCCACTTGGATACTTCTCCTCGGAGTTCAGGACCTCTTCGGAGAAGATCCCCCAAGCGATTTCAAGACCCCTTTCTAGGGAAGACCATCAAGACCTCCGTGAGGAGAAGACCGGTGCCTTTGTATCCTTACCTTTGTTGATTGTGGATCATATGTATCTCCTTGTGTTCGGTGCTCTAGCACTCGTGTGATTGATTCTCTGTCGGTTTCGTGATTCTCTCTCTCATTCTCCCCGTGATTTCCCCTTTGTCCTTCCGTGTGTTCTTCGTGATTCTCCCGTAGGATCCCTCCAAACGTGAAAGATCGACCACCTAGGGTTTTGCCCTACATCATATGGTATCATGAGCCACGTTGATCACGTTTTTGGAGCCCCTAACCTTTGTTTTCTAGCTTGATTTTGTTGTTTTCGTCCTAATTCCAAAAATTCGCCACCAAAAATAGCCCCAAATTTTTTTTGTGATTTGTTGGTGAGTTGGGATTTTCTTGGATTTGATCCATGGATTTGCTTTGTTTCGAGTGGATCTAGCTTCCCTGTCCTTCCCCTCGAATTTGGGTTTTTTTCCAAGTTTCTCCGCCCAAATTCGCGATCTCGAAGTCTCTGTTCTTGGCAGATTCCTGACCCCCGGAACTTCCGGCCTTACCCGGAACTTCCGGCTCCCGGACCTTCCGGCCATCCCCGGAACTTCCGGCCCCCGGAACTTCCGTCTGGCCCGGAACTTCCGGCCTAGACAGAACGGTTCTTCTTCGACACCTTCGCTACTTTGGAACCTTCGATCACGGTGCAGCGGCATCTTCACCAACGTACTGAAGACCGCGCACTACGTCCTCATCGACTTTCGCATCCGTTTCAACCTTCAACCGAAGCAAGGACAGTAACATCGACGACATCTTTGTCATACCTTGCAATTGCATTGATAACCCACATTGCCTCATTCCGCGTAGCTTACCCATCGAGAGTAGCCATTGAGTATTGCAGGCAACGTGACTTGTGCACATTAGGGATCATACTCCATAAGCATACATACTATACCATAGTGGTGCATATCTTGAGATCCATTTGTGTGTCACAAAGTTGTCATAGCAAACACAATTGCTATCTTGGTTCGTAAAGTTTTGCATAAGAAAAGAGCTCAAAGAGTGAAAGAGCCACCCAAGCTTTTAAGCAAAAGAGGAAAGATAAGCAAAGAGCTTATGAACAAGAACCATAGCATCATACTACATTAAGATTGTCATATTAGATCATCTTGGATCATTGCACCGAAATACCTTACATATAGCATACTTGGGATAGAGATAGTTGCAATTTTGCCTAGTAGGTTGTGCAAAAGTTTGCGTATCCGCCTATTGTGCAATCGTGCTAGCGTCTCTCTAGTATTGTGCAACAAGAGCATTTTCGTGGTTTCCACATTTTGGCTCACTTTTGGATTGCACAATCTCACTTATCTATTTGCGTGTGTGTTTCCGTGTACCCATACTTGCTTGGTCTACTTGTTGCATTTGCAAATTTGTGAACCTTTTCCAACATTATTGAAGCTCACTTACTAGTGCATCAAATTTTGTGCCACCATCCTAACCAAGCCCCACCATAAGCTTTTACTTGTGTAGGTGTGAGAACCGACAAGAATTGGTACCAACAGTGCTATTTCATTGTCCGCATTTGAGTGAACTTGATTCATCTTCAACATCGGTCAAGGTACATTTGGTACACATTCTTTTCCTTCTACCACTTACATTTGGTTTGGTATGATGGATAGGCCAAGTTCTTCTACAAATCCACCTCTCATCGAGAACGGCGACGACATGTCCTCATTCGTCACAAAGAGCCACCTCTTTGGTGCTCAAAGGGCGTTACACCAAGAGCAACAAGCTATGAGCGACCGCATCGACAACCTCGCCACCGACTTGCGACTCTCCGAGCAACGTACAAGAGACTACTTCGATGACAAGTTCGACTCTCACAAGCAAGAAAATGATGCAAGAATGGACGAGATCCGCGCCTTGATGAGGAACCGGCATCATTCCACTTCTTCCTCCTCAAGACGGAGCCGCTCGAGTCGACACTCCGATGACACCTTCTCCGGCTTAAGTACACCGTCTTCGACCATTCCTCGACGAGCCGCGCATCAAGACCGTCATGCACCTCGGAACCCACTACAAGACAAGCATTCATAAGAGCAAGTCGATGAGCAAGTCCCTCGTCCTCAATCAAACCAAGTGGCTTTTGCTCAAGCTCAAGAACGGCAATGACTACGGCGCCAAGAAGAAGAACGAGCGCGTCGACACCAAGAAGAACAAGATGTCGAGGCTCAACGTCTTCAACAATAACAACGAGAAGTGCAAGCTTTTGAGGCGCAACGTGCCCTTCAAGAATCAAGTCGAGCCATCGCCAACCGCAATCGCGAACGGCGCAATCAAGAGGAAGCTCTTCGAGAACAAATCCAAGAAAGGAACTACCAACCGTGTGTGCAACGTCAAGCTCCACAAGCCCATCCATAAGCTCATCAAGCTCCTCTTCAACCTCAAGTTCAACAGGAGCAAGTTGATCATGGACTTCCTACGCGCCAAGAGCAACATGAGGATGACTATCCTCCACGTCAAGGACATCATCATCACCATCGCCAACAACATAATGAAGAGCAACGCTATGGCAAGCTCAAGTTCACAATGCCCAAGTTCAATGGAAGCAATGATCCGGAAGAGTACCTCTCATGGGCATTGAAGGTCGACAAAATCTTTCGTTCGCACAACTTTGAGGAAGAGAAGAAGATCGCTATGGCATCACTTGAGTTCCAAGATTATGTGCTCATATGGTGGGAACAAGTCCTTGAACGCCGCGAAGCAAGAGGTGAACCTCCAATCACCACTTGGGATCAAATGAAGGATGTCATGCGGGCACGCTTTGTACCAACCTACTACAACCGCGATCTCTTCAAGAAGCTACAACTCCTCAAGCAAGGAACAAAGAGTGTTGAAGAATACTACAAGGAAATGGAGATAGCCATGATTCGAGCCAATGTCAAGGAAGATGATGAGCAAACAATGGCACGTTTCTTGAATGGACTCAATCATCCCATCAAGAAGATTGCCGACTTCCAACCCTATTCCAACCTCATTGAGCTCGTGCATCAAGCAACCAAGGCGGAACGTCAAGTGCAAGATGACTTCAAGTACGCCAAGTACTCATCCAAGACCTACGGTTTCTCCAACATCCAAGCTTCAACGACTCCTTCAACATCTACATCAACCAAACCTTCTCCAGGCAACGACGACAAGTCAAGTTACAAGAAAACTTTGGCAAGTTCAAGTCGCCTTCCTCCTACGACAAGCAACTTCAAGCCGCGTGCTTCATCATCTACTCCAACCGATGAGACCGTCAAAACAAGCTCCTTTAAGTGTTTCACTTGTGGCGCCCGAGGCCACAAAGCCTTCCAATGCACCAACAAGCGCACCATGATCCTCAATGACGATGGCACCTACGACTCAATGAGTGAAGATGAAATGGAAGCTATTGAGCAAGTGGCCATGCACCCGCGCGTGAACGAAGATGAAGATGATCAAGTCTTTTGTGATGAGGATTCAAGCCCTGCTCTCATTGTCTCCAAAGTCTTGACACTTGAACATCAACAAGAAGAAGACCAACGATGCCACATCTTCCACACTAAGGCCGACATCAATGGAAGGTCCGTCAAGGTCATCATCGATGGAGGTAGTTGCCACAACTTGACAAGTGAAGAACTATGCTCCAAACTTCAATTGGTAAAGAGGAAGCACCCGCACCCCTACAAGGTTCAATGGCTAAGTGACTCCGGCACTATATGAGTCGAGCATACGGTCCAAGTCTCTTTCAAAATAGGTGCTTATGAAGACACTTTGGAGTGTCATGTGGTCCCAATGACCGTTTGCCACCTCCTTCTTGGTCGACCATGGCAATTCGACCGTGGTGTCATCCACAATGGGCGCACCAATCACTATAGCTTCAAGATGAAAGGGAAGGAGTATGTGCTACGACCTATGTCTCCTAGTCAAGTGATAGCCGACAAGCAAGCCACCCACCATGGAGAGAAGAGTGAGAAAGTTACCCACCCAAAAGTGAGTGAGAGCCACAAGCCAAATATGAGCGACTCTTCGCCTAGAGAGAAAAACCTCATCCTATTTGCCACCAAAACTGAGATAAGAGAAGTGTGTGAGAACCCATCGAGTGTGATACACTTCGTCCTCGTGTGCAAAGATGGAGAGCGAACAACAAACACCTCTCACGAGTTACCTTTAGTGTTTTGGTCTCTTTTGCAGGAATTCAAAGATATCTTCCCCGATGAGCTACCTCCAGGTCTACCTCCACTACGAGGCATTGAGCATCGAATCGGACTCATCCCCGGAGCGCCACTTCCAAACAAGGCCCCATACCGTGTCAACCCCGAAGAAACCAAAGAGATTCAACGACAAGTACAACAACTCATCGACAACGGTCAGGTACGTGAAAGCTTAAGCCCATGTGCCGTTCCTGTTATACTAGTACCTAAACCCGATGGCTGTTTTCGCTTGTGTTCCGATTGTAGACCCATAAACGCCATTACCGTTCGTTATAGGCATCCCATTCCTCGTTTAGATGATATGCTTGATGAACTTAGCGGAGCCAACTTTTTCTCCAAAATTGACCTTAAAAGTGGCTATTATCAAATCCGCATTCAAGAAGGTGATAAATGGAAAACCGCTTTCAAAACCAAATTTGGCTTATATGAGTGGTTAGTGATGCCTATGGGTTTGTCGGAAGCACCCGGAACTTTCGTGCATCTTATGCATCATGTGCTTAGACCTTACATTGGAGTCTTCGTTGTGGTTTACTTTGATGATATCCTTGTGTTTAGCAAAACCATGAAAGAGCATATTAATCATGTTAAATCTGTGTTGCAAACTCTTCATAAGGAACGCCTTTATGCAAACTTGAAAAAATGCACTTTTGGCGTTGACAAAGTGGTTTTCTTGGGTTTCGTTTTCTCTTCCAACGGTGTCCATGTTGATGAAACTAAGATTGAGGCAATTAAAACTTGGCCCCAACCCACCAATTTGCAACAAGTGAGAAGTTTTCTTGGTCTTGCAGGATTTTATCACCGCTTTGTGAAAAACTTTAGCACAATTGCCGCTCCTTTACATGCTTTGAGTAAGAAGAATGCTCCTTTTGTTTGGGGATCTTTGCAATCCACCGCTTTTGATGAGCTCAAGTCTTTGCTTACTCATGCTCCGATTCTTGCTTTACCTAACTTTGACAAAACTTTTGAGGTTCATTGTGATGCAAGTGGTACCGGAATTGGCGGAGTTTTGATGCAAGAGAAACGAGCCATTGCTTATTTTGGTGAAAAACTCTCCGGTGCTCAACTTAATTATCCCATCTATGACAAAGAATTGTATGCTTTAGTGCGTGTGCTACATGTTTGGGAACATTATCTTAGACCTCATGAGTTTGTCATCCATACCGATCATGAAACACTTAAGTACCTAAAAGGTCAAACTAAGTTGAACAAGTGTCATGCCAAATGGAGTGAATTTATTGAATCTTTCCCCTATGTGATCAAGTACATTAAGGGTAAGGAAAATGTAGTTGCCGATGCACTTTCACGCATATACACACTTGTGACTAAACTTGAGTTGAATGTTATTGGTTTTGAGCATATAAAAGACTTGTATGAGCATGATCCTTCTTTTGCTACTCCTTACGCTAAGTGTTTGACACACACGTCTTGGGAACGATACTACATAAAGGATGATTATCTTATGAGAGCTAACAAACTTTGCATTCCCGAGTCTTCTCTTTGTTTGCTCCTTTTGCAAGAGGCTCATGGAGGCGGACTTATGGGACACTTTGGACGCGACAAGACTTTCGCCACGCTCTCCAAGAACTACTTTTGGCCCAAGATGTTTCGTGATATCTCACGCTTCACCAACCGTTGCTCAACATGTCGCAAAGCTAAGTCTAAAGCTCAATCCCATGGTCTTTACATAACCCTTCCCATTCCTTACCAACCTTGGGAAGACATTAGCATGGATTTTGTACTTGGTTTGCCTAGAACTCAAAATGGCAAGGATTCCGTATTTGTTGTTGTGGAAAGATTTTCTAAGATGGCACATTTCATTCCTTGCAACAAGATGGACGATGCTTCACATATTGCAAATCTTTTTTGTAGGGAAATCTTGTGACTTCATGGATTGCCAAAGACGATCGTCTCCGATCTGACGTCAAGTTCTTGAGTTACTTTTGGAAGACGCTATGCGCCAGGCTCGGAATCAAGCTCTTGTTCTCATCCGCATACCATCCTCAAACCGACGACCAAACGGAGGTGACGAACCAGACACTATCCACTCTACTTCGCGTGTTGATCAAGAAGAACATCAAGGAGTGGGAAGCGTGTCTACCCATCGCCGAGTACGCCTACAACCATGCAAGACATTCGACTACCGGCAACTCCCCCTTCGAGGTCGTCTACGGCTTCAACCCGTTGTCACCATTGGACATTCTACCTCTTCCTCTACAAGAGCGCACCAACATGGATGCGAGTGCACGGGCAAGCTACATCAAGAAGATACATGAGGATACAAGACACACCATCGAGCGCCAAGTACAACGACTAGCGACCAAGCTCAACACCAACAACCATCCCATGGTATTCAACATTGGTGATCTAGTGTGGCTACACCTTCGCAAGGACCGCTTCCCCAACGAACGCAAGTGCAAGCTCCTACCTCGAGCTGACGGACCCTTCGAGGTGCTAGCATGCTACAACGACAACGCCTACAAGATTGAACTCCCACGAGACAAGTACACCGTGAGCGACATCTTCAACGTCAAAGACCTCTTGCCTTTCCATGGTGATGAAGATTTTGATCCGAGGTCGGATCTTTCCCAAGGGAGGGGAGATGATGCGGAGCATCCTTCCATCATCCCCATGGACGCATCAACACCTCCTTCAACACCACGAGGACCCATGACTCGAGCCCACTCTAAGGCTATCGAAGATAAGGTGAACTTGCTCCTCTCCGAAATCCCTCTTTCTACTCAAGAGACATGGCTGCTACCTCAGACGGAAACTCTGTGTGTGATCAGGTACAACGCTGAAGAAGAAGCGACATGCGTCAACTCTCTGCTCAGCCCGGAACCTGCCCAGAACTTCCGGCTCCCAGAACTTCCGGCCTCCCGGAACTTCCGGCCTCCTTCGACATCGACCACCCTGGGCATGCCAACTTTCTGCTTAGCCCGGAACCTGCCCGGAACCTAGCCCAGAACTTCCGGCCCCCGGAACCTCCGGCCCTGCCCGGAACTTCCGCCCCCCGGAAGCCAACCCTGCCTCACCTGGGCGAACTTTCGGCTTAGGCCGGACCCTGCCCGGAACCTCCGGCGCCCGGAACTTCCGGCCTGGCCTGGAACTTCCAGCCCTGCCTGCGCGCAGCCACTTGGGCCGAGGCCCGTGTACCCTTTCGCCCCCTAGACTATATATACTCCTTCATCCCGAACGTTTTAGGGTTAGCATTGGATTAGCTCATATTTGTGTGAGAGCCTTTGCTCATCCACTTGGATACTTCTCCTCGGAGTTCAGGACCTCTTCAGAGAAGATCCCCCAAGCGAATTCAAGACCCCTTTCTAGGGAAGACCATCAAGACCTCTGTGAGGAGAAGACCGGTGCCTTTGTATCCTTACCTTTATTGATTGTGGATCATATGTATCTCTTTGTGTTCGGTGCTCTAGCACTCGTGTGATTGATTCTCTGTCGGTTTCGTGATTCTCTCTCTCGTTCTCCCCGTGATTTCCCCTTTGTACTTCCGTGTGTTCTTCGTGATTCTCCCGTAGGATCCCTCCAAACGTGAAAGATCGACCACCTAGGGTTTTGCCCTACATCAAAGCTGCTCCACCACCTTGGTGTAGAAGGTGAGGTAGTCGCCATCGTCAGGCACAAGTGGGTTGGAGACGCTCTCCATGCAGATGGAGCATAGAGCGCGACTAGACTGCCGCTCGAGGCGTTGAAATATCATGGAATGCATGTGCTGCAGACCTCGAGCCCGATTCGCCTCATTTGTCGCCCACTCCACAAGGGAAGCAACATCCCCCACTTACTGGTAGAGGGATGCCACCTCGGTTTCGGCCGTGGATTGGGCGACGAGGGCAGCCTTCAGGCGCTTGTCCGCCCCGGCCAGCTGCTTCTTGGGGCCGTCGATCTCGCCCTTTAGTTCTTCGCGCCGGGTGTAGAAGCGAGTCTCCTGAAGCTTTAGTTTCTAGTGATGATCCTTGAT
>NC_057813.1:310949154-310972657 GCF_018294505.1 Triticum aestivum | reverse complement strand
GAGAGGCCAGGGCAGCATCGGTGGTCATCACTTGGTGCTTCATCACTTCCCGCCGATCGTGCTCCAGGTTTTGCTCGGACGCCACCAGCTCCAGTGCCTCTTCCAGGGCGCGGAGCCTCACTTCACGGACCGACGGCCCTTCTGCGGGACCATGCACAATGACTTCGCGCTCCAGGGCTACGACGGAGGCCAGGAGCTCCCGCTCACGTTTCTCGGCGGCTTCACGCCGCCGATCTGAGGCCTCGGCCTCCTCGAAGGCACGCTCGCGGGCTTCTTTGGCTGTCGCAGAGGACTCCTCGTCCTTTGAGCGAGTGGCTTCATGCTGAAGGCGGCTGAAGTTGATGGCTACTTTGAGCCAGCGCCACCCGCACTCCAGGCGTAGATGCTCGGCCTCAAGGTGCGAGTCGACATCGCAGAGCCGGTTCAGCGCACCCCTCGCATCCTGAAGAAGGCCATGCTAGGTGGCGCCACGGCCGCGTGCGATCTCCAACGCTTGGCCAGGACTCCATTTCACGCTCCTGGACATGGCAGAGGCACGGGAAGGTCCGGCCGTGCCAAGCCTTTATCCGGGGCCAGCCGCCCCCGCGTCCGTTTCCCTGGCCCGAGGTGTGGCCCTGCGCGAACCGGATGTCAGGGTGCCCATCGGCTCTTAGTAGGTCCAATTGCCGCCAAGATATGATGGGATGGGTGGCGGCATACCAATGCGAGCCTGATGCCACCCCCTTTGGAGGACGCAAGGGCCCCAAGGTCAAGGAATACCAAGGGTCGTATTGGGAGGAGCGCGACTTCTCCGGTGCACGTGAGCTCGGGCGCCGGGCTCATGGGATACATGGCTGCTGAGCGCCTTGACGCCCCCGGAAGTGGCAATGGGAGCACCCTCGCTCCTTCGCCTGGTGGACACATGAGAAACAAGGGCTCAGGAGGGTTTGTCAAGCGGAGGTCAGGGGGAGCAGAGGACTTACTCGTCAGTGGCAACCCACTTCCTTCTCTTCAGGGCCCGCGAGGGCAAGCTGGTGCCTCCCTCAAGCCGCCTCCTCCTCTACCTGGCCTTGGGGTTTGGTGCCATGGGGTCTACCTGGCCTCCCCGCATGCTCGGTGCAATGGCCACATCCCAGGCGGAGGACCACCACCATCCAGGGGCGTGATGTCGCTTGAAGCTACGTCGGTATTTCCCCAAAGAGGAAGGGATGATGCAACACAATGGTGGTAGGTATTTCCCTCAGATATGAAACCAAGGTTAAGGAACCAACAGGAGAACCAAGCAACACAATGTAAACAGCCCCTGCACACAAAGAACAACACCTTGCAACCTGACGTGTTAAAGGGGTTGTCAACCCAGTTCGGGGTACGGCGCCTCAAGATAGGCAAAGGACATGAGGTAAATTTGTAGATGGGATAAATAGATCGCGGAACAAATAAACTGCACCAAGGTATTTTTGTATTTTTGGGTTTAATAGATCTGAAAATAAATGCAAGGAAAAAGTAGATCGCAAGGCAAATATATTAGAAAGAAGACCCTGGGGCCGTAGGTTTCACTAGTGGCTTCTCTCGAGAAAAATAGCAAACAGTGGTTGAGGGAGTCCTGGATTAGGGGGTGTCCGGATGGCCGCACTATGACCTTTGGCCGGACTCCCGGACTATGAAGATACAAGATTGAAGACTCCGTCTCGTGTCCGGATGGGACTTTCCTTGGCGTGGAAGGCAAGCTTGGCAATACGATATGTAGATCTCCTCCCATTGTAACCGACTCTGTGTAACCCTAGCCCTCTCCGGTGTCTATATAAACCGGAGAGTTTTAGTCCGTAGGACGAACAACAATCATACCATAGGCTAGCTTCTAGGGTTTAGCCTCTCTGATCTCGTGATAGATCTACTCTTGTACTACCCATATCATCAATATTAATCAAGCAGGAGTAGGGTTTTACCTCCATCGAGATGGCCCGAACCTGGGTAAAAACATCGTGTCCCTTGTCTCCTATTACCATCCGCCTAGACGCATAGTTCGGGACCCCCTACCCGAGATCCGCCGGTTTTGACACCAACATAGGTGCTTTCATTAAGAGTTCCTCTGTGTCGTCACCTTTAGGCCCGATGGCTTCTTCGATCATCAACAACGATGCGGTCCAGGGTGAGACTTTTCTCCCCGGACAGATCTTCGTATTTGGCGGCTTTGCACTGCGAGCCAATTCACTTGGCCATCTGGAGCAGATCGAAAGCTACGCCCCTGGCCATCAGGTCAGATTTGGAAGTTTGAACTACACGGCTGACATCTGCGGAGACTTGATCTTCGACGGATCGAGCCACAGCCGAGCGCGCCGCACTGTCACGATGGGCATGATCTAGCTCTACCGCCGGACAATGCCCAGAGGGCCGCTCAGGTGTCCGCTCCGACCCTTAGCTCGGAGCCGACTGCGCCGATCGAGGATGGGTGGCTGGACGCCGCCTCGGGGGCTGCAATCTCTACGGCGATCGAGCCGAACACCAGTCTTGTCCTTCATGAAGCTCGTGACTCCAAGGTGCCGGACTCCGTTCCGGACTCCGAATCTTCCGCACCCCTCCCGATCGAACCCAATTGGGCTCCGATCATGGAGTTCACCGCCGCGGACATCTTTCAACACTCGCCCTTTGGCGACATCCTGAATTCACTAAAGTTTCTCTCTTTATCAGGAGAGCCCTGGCCGGACTATGGTCAGCAAGGTTGGGTTGCGGACGTCGAAGAAATTCGAAGCCCACCCACCACCCACTTCGTAGCCACTGTCGATGATTTAACCGACATGCTAGACTTCGACTCCGAAGACATCGACGACATGGACGCCGATGAAGGAGACGGCCAAGAACCAGCGCCTATAGGGCACTGGAAAGCCACCTCGTCATATGACATATACATGGTGGACACCCCAAAAGAAGGGGATGGCGATGGAACAATGGAGGATGACCCCTCCAAGAAACAGCCTAAGTGCCGGCGTCAGCGGCGCCGCTCTAAATCCCGCCAAAGGAAAAACGGCGATTCCGGCACCGGAGACAATAAAACCCCGGACAGTGCCAAAGACAACCCCCTCCACCAGGATTCAGCGCAGGAGGATGGAGAAGCCAGCCCTCATGAGAGAGCGGCAGACAGAGAGGTCGAGGACGATAATTACATGCCTCCCTCCGAAGACAAAGCAAGCCTCGACGACGACGAATTTGTCGTGCCTGAGGACCCCGTCGAACAAGAGCGTTTCAAACACAGGTTTATGGCCACGACAAGCAGCCTCAAGAGAAAACAGCAGCAGCTTAGAGCTGACCAAGACTTGCTAGCCGACAGATGGACTGAAGTCCTCGCTGCTGAAGAGTACAAACTCGAACGCCCCTCCAAGAGCTACCCAAAGCGTAGGCTGCTTCCCCAATTAGAGGAGGAAGATACTAAACCTACATCACCAGCGTATGATGCGGCCGACCGGCCACCCCGTGGCCGCGACAGAGAGGCCTTTCGGCCATCGGCTCAAGGCGCACCCCGGCGCCGCTCAAAAAGTACCAAGGCACGGGGAAACGCACCAGACCTGTGAGACATATTGGAGGACAAGGCAAGGCAAACAAGATCGATCTACGGATCGCGTGGGTGCCCCACGACACGTGACGGTAACCGTCATGCCGGATATGGCAAATACGGCCAGGCCGAACACAACAGACAAAGCTCATCCGAGCTACATCGTGATATAGCCCAGTACAGAGGCGCCGCACACCCACTATGCTTCACAGATGAAGTAACGGATCATCAAATTCCCGAGGGTTTTAAACCCGTAAACATCGAATCATACGATGGTACAACAGATCCTGCAGTATGGATCGAGGATTATCTCCTTCATATCCACATGGCCCGCGGTGATGATCTACACGCTATCAAATACCTCCCACTCAAGCTTAAAGGACCAGCTCGACATTGGCTTAATAGCTTGCCAGCAGAGTTAATTGGTTGCTGGGAGGACCTGGAATCCGCATTCCTTGACAATTTCTAGGGCACCTATGTGCGACCACCAGACGCCGATGACCTAAGCCACATAATTCAGCAGCCAGAGGAATCGGCCAGACAATTCTGGACACGGTTCCTAACCAAGAAAAATCAAATAGTCGACTATCCGGATGCAGAGGCCCTCGCAGCCTTCAAGCATAACATCCGAGACGAATGGCTTGCCCGGCACCTAGGACAGGAAAAGCCGAAATCCATGGCAGCCTTCACGACACTAATGACCCGCTTTTGCACGGGAGAAGACAGCTGGCTAGCTTGTAGCAATAACATGACCAAGAGCCCTGGTAATTCGGATACCAAGGACAACAATGGCAGGTAGCGTCGCAACAAGCACAAGCGCCGCATTAACGGCGACAATACTGAGGATACGGCAGTTAATGCCGGATTCAGAGGCTCTAAACCCGGTCAGCAGAAAAAGCCATTCAAAAGAAATACTCCGGGCCCGTCCAGTTTAGACCGGATACTCGATCGCTCGTGCCAGATACACGGCACCCCCGAACAACCAGGCAATCACACCAACAGGGATTGTTGGGTGTTCAAGAAGGCAGGCAAGTTAAGTGCTGAAAACAGAGATAAGGGGTTGCATAGCGATGACGAGGAGGAGCCTCGGCCTCCGAACAATAGAGGACAGAAGGGCTTTCCCCTACAAGTGCGGACGGTGAACATGATATACGCAACCCACATCCCCAAAAGGGAACGGATGCGTGCGCTCAGGGACGTATATGCGTTGGAGCCAGTCGCCCCAAAGTTTAACCCATGGTCCTCCTGCCTGATCACTTTTGATCGAAGGGACCACCCCACTAGCATTCGTCACAGCGGATTCGCCGCATTTGTTTTAGACCCAATCATTGACGGATTTCACCTCACTAGAGTCCTCATGGATGGCGGCAACAGCCTGAACCTGCTTTATCAGGATACAGTGCGAAAAATGGGCATAGATCACTCAAGAATCAAACCCACAAACACGACCTTTAAAGGCGTCATATCAGGTGTAGAGGCCAGTTGTACAGGCTCAGTTACAATCAAAGTGGTCTTCGGATCCCCGGATAATTTCCGAAGCGAGGAGTTAATCTTCGACATAGTCCCGTTCTACAGTGGCTATTACGCCCTACTCGGGCGAACCGCATTTGCAAAGTTCAATGCGGTGCCGCACTACGCATATCTCAAGCTCAAAATGTCAGGCCCTCGAGGAGTCATTACGGTCAATGGAAACACCGAACGCTCTCTCCGAACAGAGGAGCACACGGCAGCCCTCACGGCGGAAGTACAAAGTAGCCTCTCAAGGCAATTCTCCAGTCCGGCTGTTAAGCGTCCGGACACCGTCAAGCACACCCGGAGTAACCTACAACAAGACCGTCTGGCACGTTTCGAGCTAGCATAGCAGTGCGGCCCCAACCCCAGCCCTCGCAAACTCGCGAAACTAGTACCACGCGTACATAATTACGCTCTGGAAATACCATGGGCATAAGGGGAGGGGCACAACCACGGCATGCCTAGAATGCGTCTCAACCGCACTAGGGACTCCTGATTTTGTAATTTCTCTTTTTTACTTTCAGGACTCCACTTTCAGGAAGGCCTGTCCGGCAGTACAATCGTCGAACACACGATGCAACAGCCAGGGAGACAGCAAGCCACGTCGAATGTCCAGGTGGTCTCTATAACGAGCTAAATACCTATCTTAAAGTCTTGCAGCTTGCCCCGGGAGGGGGGCATGTCAAATAATCCCATCTCTTGCTTATCGCACTATTTGTATCGTTCTACTTTCATAACAGCCCTTTATTAAACAATACATAGTTCTTGTCTATTATTGCATTCATTTTATACGTCCAGTTATGACATTATGCAACCGTACACTTTGGTACGGCCAATACACCAGGGGCTTAAGTACCCCAGAATACATTGTGAGAAGACCGAACACTCTCATGAGTGCGGCACCCCGAACTTATAGCATTATATGCATCGGCTTCGAATCATGTCTTGGGTCAATAGTTGGGTTTGCTCGGCTCCCATGTTTTGGTACCTTACGTTCCGCTATATCGGCTAAGGTAGCGCTGGGAGAACTACTGCGATTGTGCCCCAGTTGAGCTGGATTAACACCTCAGTAGAGAAAGCTAAAACTGACCGTCATGATAGGGCGAGAGCCGGTCGCTGTTCGAGAGCTTTTTCGAGTCCCTAAAGACTTATGCCGCTAAGAGAGAGGAGTTGGCTTTGTCCGGCCTAGGCGTGGATAGCGACCCAAACTCGGTCTTCCGAATACTAGGGGCTTCGCTGAAATTTAAAATTATAGAATTCTATGGCTAAGTGAGAGTGATAAAGCATTTTAAGTCGGATTGCCTTGTTCGTTGTGCTGAGCGCCTCCCTCGAAGGACCCAAGAATGGGAACAAGAGCGCTCAGGTTTATCCCAAACACCCCAGCACTCGTGGCATGGGGGTAGAAGCCGACGACTTGCATCTCTCAGATTGAATAAAAATGGCCGCACAGAGTGTAATATTTTAAATTCAAAAAGCGTTGTTTAGCGCATATGAACAAGTTTTCTGCGCACAGGATAAACACGAGCGAGTTTACTCAAAAATTACATCCCTGGTACATTCATTCACCACAAGGCGGGCACCCTTCAGGACGCCTTCATAATACATCTCAGGCCTGCGATGCTCCTTCCCCTCCGGTGGCCCTTCTGTCACCAGCTTCTCAACATCCAGCTTGCCCCAGTGCACTTTAGCACGGGCAAGAGCCCGACGGGCGCCTTCGATGCATACGGAGCGCTTGATGACTTCAAGCCGCGGACAGGCATCCACCAGCCGCCTCACCAGCCCAAAGTAGCTCTTAGGCAGGACCTCCCTAGGCCACAGCCGGCCTATAAGGCCCTTCATGGCCTGTTCGGCCACCTTATGGAGCTCGACCAGCTGCTTCAGGTGGTCGCTCAAGGGCACCGGGTGTCCGGCCTCAGCATACTGGAACCAGAACACCTTCTCTGTCGAGCTTCGTTCTTCGGCTCGGTAGAATGCGGCGGCGGCGGACACACTGCGGGGCAGATCTGCGAATGCTCCTGGAGAGCTCCGGATTCAGGTAAGTAACACGTAATTCACTTTCACATGCTTGCTTTGCATAAAGAATGCCTTACCCGCCGCTATCTTTTTCATCGCCTCAATCTCCTGGAGGGTTTTTTGGGCTTCGGCCTTGGCAGATTTGGCGCTTTCAAGTGCTGAGGCAAGCTCGGACTCTAGCGTCTTTGAGTCAAGCTCTAAACTCTCGTGTTTCTTCACGAGAGCATTAAGCTCTTGCCGCACCTCCGCCACCCGCACCTCTTGTTTCTCTCGCTTGGTGCGCTCCATGGCTGCATTATCTTCGGCCTTGGACAAAGCTTCCTTCAGGGTCGCCACCTCGGTTGTGGCCCCTGTCACATTCACGTTGGTCCTGTCACTATTTGCAACCATGTATTTTTATATACACTTACATAAGGTACTACCTACCTTCCTTGTCCTCGAGCTGCTTCTTGGCAAGGCCGAGCTCGTTCTCGGACCGCTCAAGGCTCTGCTTCAATGCATCGACCTCCGCAATTAGTGCGGCAGAGGTCAGCAGCGTGGCCTGCATTCCCATATTGACATTTTTATGTTAGACTCCTGTGTATATCTTTTTAGATCCTTAGTCCGGCTTCTCTTTCCGAACACCAAACTGAGCATCAGGGGCTACTATCTATGGGGTAACATTTTTACATGTTTTAAATACATACCTCGAAGCCTGTTAGAAGGCTGGCACAGGCTTCTGTCAGCCCGCTCTTGGCGGACTCAACCTTCTGGATCACCGCACTCATAATAGTGCAGTGCTCCTCGTCGATGGAGGCACCGTTAAGCACCTCCAGCAAATTGTCCGGCACCTCTGGTTGGACGGAGGCCGCCGGTGTCGCAGGCTCGCCCTTCTTGCGAGGGAGCCGCCTGCCGGACTCCGGAACCACTGAAGGTTCCGGTGCGGTGTCCGGCCCAGGGCCGGACTTAGATCTCTCCGGGGTTTTATCCCCTTTGGGCCTGGAGTCCGGGAGGTCGCCTTGCGGCGCCTCCAGGACCACCTCCTCCTGGTTTAGCCCCTTTTGGGACTCCACCTCGGCATCGTCCATAGGGCGGGGGGAGGTAGCGGTCGGGAGTGAAAGACTATTCACATCCGACGAATCCAGGGAGCCGCTTGACGAATCGTCGAGCTGAGCCTTGGGCGGACTGCATGATTATATTCGGCGTCAAAAGGTACTGTGCAAATAAAGGAATGCCATGAATTATTCTGGTATCCGGATACTTACGATTTGGCCAGGGGCTTGGCCCTAGACGGCCATTCCTCTCCGTCGTTGTCGGCGTCGGAGGCGTAGTCCGGGAGAAGGGTCTTCCCCTTCTTGGACCCTCCGGCCTCCCCAGTTGGGGCGGCCTTCCTTTTCTTTCCTCCCCCCGCTGGAGGGGGATAGGCTTCTTCTTCCTCCTCGTCTTCGGAGGAGGAGTGCGCTTTGGGGTCGTCGGGCGATGAGTCCGACACCACCAGGCGCCGGGAGCTCCTTCGAGTTCCCGTGGCCTTCTTCTTGGCCTTCTTCTCCGGCACCACGTGAGGTGCCGGGACCAGCAGCTTCGTCAAGCGTGCGTCTGCTAGGCCTTCAGGCAAAGGAGTCGGACAATCGATCTGTCCGGCCTTCTTCTGCCAGTCCTGTTAAAGGAATGGGAGTTTAGATCCCGCATAGAGTCAAACTATGAAAAACAAGTACCCTGTAATGGGTAAACTAAGCTTACCGCGCTAGCTTGGCGCTTCGCGCAGATTCCGCGATCCTCGGTAATGGGAGGATGAACCTCGGAGCTCTTGAAAAGCACCTTCCAGGCATCTTCGTACGTTGTGTCGAAGATCCTGGACAAAGTTTGGTGCTGGGCCAGGTCGAATTCCCACAAATTAAAAGCCCGTCGTTGACAAGGGAGGATCCGGTGGAAGAGCATGACCTGGACTACGATGACAAGTTTAACCTTCCTGTCGATCAGGTCTTTGACGCAGGTTTGGAGTCCAGGCACCTCTGCCGAATTACCCCATGATAGGCCCGTCTCTTTCCATGAGGTGAGCCATGTGGTGATGCCATATCGGAATTCGGGGGCCGCCGCCCATTCAGGGTCACGCGGCTCGGTGATGTAGAACCACCCCGATTGCCACCCTTTGATTGTTTCCACAAAGGCGCCCTCGAGCCATGTGACGTTGGCCATCTTCCCCACCATTGCGCCTCCGCACTCTGCTTGCCGGCCGCCCACGACCTTCGGCTTGACGTTGAAGGTCTTTAGCCATATGCCGAAGTGGGGTTTGATACGGAGGAAGACCTCGCACACGACGATAAACGCCGAGATGTTGAGGATGAAGTTCGGGGCCAGACCATGGAAATCCAGGCCGTAGTAGAACATGAGCCCCCAGACAAATGGGTGAAGAGGGAAGCCCAGTCCGCGGAGGAAATGGGGGAGGAACACCACCCTCTCATGGGGCCTGGGGGTGGGGATGAGCTTCCCCTCATCTGGGAGCCGGTGCGCGATGTCGTAAGACAGGTATCCGGCCTTCGTCAACTTTTTGATGTGCCTTTCCGTGACGGAGGAGGCCATCCACCTGCCTCCCGCTCGGGACATTGTTGGAGAAGGTCGAGGTGGGAAGTGCGGACTTGGGCGCTGGAGCTCGAGTGTGCAGGAATGGATAAGCGAAGGAGGAGGAAGGCGTAGATGGAAAGGGTGGATCCTTATCCCCTTATATGGGCGACCGAAACTATGTGCCCCCACCAGCCTTGTAAAACTCGCTTGTCTCCCCAGCACCGTGATTAATGGCGTGGTTGGGTTACCCACGCCCGTATTGATGAGAATCCCGGCATAAGGGGACATGATCTCTGCTTTGACAAGACGTGCCAAGGAAACTGCCTCGCTAAATGCGCTGAGGTGGGACAGTAAAACGATTCGAATAAAGGCTTGGTTGTGGCATGATGTCACGCTACGGAGTACGTCAGCAGATTAGATTTGTACAAATATTATTCTCTCTGCGGTGGTATGTGGAACTTATTTTGCAGAGCCGAACACTATCCTTGTGTTCAACACCTTCTATGAAGTATTCGGAGGAGGAACCCGCCTTGCAATGCCGAAGACAATTGGCACGCCGGACTCGTCGTCATTGAAGCCTGGTTCAGGGGCTACTGAGGGAGTCCTGGATTACGGGGTGTCCGGATGGCCAGACTATGACCTTTGGCCAGACTCCCGGACTATGAAGATACAAGATTGAAGACTTTGTCCCATGTCCGGATGGGACTTTCCTTGGCGTGGAAGGCAAGCTTGGCGATACAATATGTAGATCTCCTCCCATTGTAACCGACTCTGTGTAACTGTAGCCCTCTCCGGTGTCTATATAAACCAGAGAGTTTTAGTCCGTAGGACGAACAACAATCATACCATAGGCTAGCTTCTAGGGTTTAGCCTCTCTGATCTCGTGGTAGATCTACTCTTGTACTACCCATATCATCAATATTAATCAAGCAGGAATAGGGTTTTACCTCCATCGAGAGGGCCCAAACCTGGGTAAAAACATCGTGTCCCTTGTCTCCTGTTACCATCCTCCTAGACGCACAGTTCGGCACCCCCTACCCGAGATCCACAGGTTTTCACACCGACAGTGGGTGAACAAATTACTGTTGGGCAATTGATAGAACTTTAAATAATCATGATGATATCCAAGCAATGATCATTACATAGGCATCACATCCAAGATTAGCAGACCGATTTTTGCCTGCATCTACTACTATTACTCTACACATCGGCCGCTATCCAACATGCATCTAGTGTATTAAGTTCATGGAAAAACGGAGTAATGCAATAAGAACGATGACATGATGTAGACAAGATCCATTTATCTATTGCGGCCGACACGGATCCCATCTTTTTATCCTTAGTAGCAATGATACATACGTGTTGGTTCCCTTCCTGTCACTGGGATCAACTCACTACCAGACACCTCTTCCCATTGCAAGATAAATAGATCAAGTTGGCCAAACAAAACCAAATATCGGAGAAGAAATACGAGGCTATAAGAGATCACTCATATAAGAGAACAAAGAACTCAAATAACTTTCATCGATATCAAAAGAAATAACTGATCATAAACTCAAAGTTCATCAGATCCCAACAAACACACCACCAAAAGACTTACATCATATGGATATCCAAGAGACCATTATATTGATAATCAAGAGAGAGAGAGAGAGAGAGAGAGAGAGAGAGAGAGGAAACCACCTAGCTACTAACTACGGACCCGAGGGTCTACAAAGAACTACTCACGCATCATCGGAGAGGCACCAATGGAAGTGGCGAACCCCTCCGTGATGGTGTCTAGATTGGATCTCGTGATTCTGTACTCTGCGGCGGCTAGATGAAAATTTCGTCGACTCCTCTAGGGTTTCTGGAATATTGGGGTATTTATAGAGCAAAGAGTCGGTCCAGGGGGCACCCGACGTGGGCACAACCCACCAGGGCGCGCATGGGCCTCCTGGCGCGCCCTGGTGGGTTGTCCCCTCCTCGGGACTCCCCCCAAGTGCAACCAGGGCCCGTTGTGTTCCTTCTGGCCCATAAAAAATCATCATAAATTGGCATGGCATTTGGACTCCATCTGATATTGATCTCCTACGATGTAAAAAACATGCAGAAAACAACAACTGGCTCTTGACACTATGTCAATAGGTTAGTACCAAAAAATGATATCAAATGACTATAAAATGATTATAAAATATCCAAGATTGATAATAAAACAACATGGAATAATCAAAAAATATAGTTATGTTGGAGACGTATCAGGGCATGGGAGCAAGTTGGCTCACGGCACGCGGTTCGACCCGCCCCTCCGTCGTCGCTAGGGATGCCTCGCCCTTGAGACCCGCGGGGCCTGGGGCTGCCAGGAAGGGGTTGTCACAAGGCCCTCATGGCCCTCAGGAGGCAACCCCTACTCATCAAAGCGAGGCATCCCCCTGACAAAGTCTCTCCCGCTCATTGATGCGGCTTGAACTACGTCGGTATTTCCCCAAAGAGGAAGGGATGATGCAGCACAGCTACGGTAGGTATTTCCTTCAGTGATGAGACCAATGTTATCGAACTAGTAGAAGAACCACACAACACTACATAAACGGTACATGCACATGAAGAACAAATACTTGCAACCCGACGTAAAAAGGGGGTTTTCAATCCCTCCCGGGTTAATAAGATAGATACAATTGTAGTGGATTGGATAAATAGATCTCGCGAGAACACGAGATAAAGGAAATAACAATAAATTGCAGTAAGATATTTTTGGGTTTTTCGATTAATAGATCTGAAAATAAAAGTGAATAAAAATATATCTTGAAGGCAAATATGATAAAGATGAGACCCGGGGGCCGTAGATTTCAATAGTAGCTACTCTCTAGAAAAATAGCGTATGGTGGGTAAACAAATTACTATTGGTCAATTGATAGAACTTCAAATAATTATGACGGTATCCAGGGAATGATCATTGTATAGGCCTCACTTCCAAGATTAGTAGACCGACTCCTGCCTGCATCTACCACTATTACTCCACACATCGACCGCTATCCAGCATGCATCTAGTGTATTAAGTTCATGGAGAAACGGAGTAATGCAATAAGATTGATGACATGATGTAGACAAGATCTATTCATGTAGGAATAGACCCCATCCTATTATCCTTAATAGCAACGATACATAGGTGTCATTTCCCCTTCTGTCACTGGGATTGAGCACCGTAAGATTGGACCCATCACAAGGCACCTCTTCCCATGGCAAGAAAAATCGATCTTGTCGGCCTAACTAAACCAAAGATTCGAAGAAGAAATACGAGGCTATAAGTAATCATGCATATAAGAGATCAAAACTCAAATAATTTTCATGGATAAAATAGATCTGAGCATAAACTCAAAGTTCATCGGATCCCAACAAACACACACTACTAGGGAAAACCTTATACACATAATCTTAGCAGCAGCGCGGCTCAAAAAGAGGTGCTACTGCTACTTAGCAGTCACAATCCGCGCTGCTGATGAAAATTTAGCAGTAGCGCTTGATGGATAAACCGCGCTGCTACAAAAATGTACCGACAGAACCCAACAACCTCAGTTTACCAGCAGCGTGGTGGCGCGATGTGCGCCACTGCTAAAGCAATAGTAGTAGCGTGCTTTTTTGTCACGTCGCTACTGCTAATTTTGAAATTGTTCTCACGGTTGGCCCGTTTAGCAGTAGCGTGTGTTTGTAAAGCACGTTGTTGCTACACCCTTAGCAGTAGCGCTCTTTTCCTCCCGCGCTACTGCTAAGGCGCAGCACCCCACCACCTTTTTCCCACCCGTCCTTCCCTCCCCCATCTCCTCTCCTCCCTTTCTCCTACCTCCCACATCCTCCCTCTCTCACTCTTCTTCTTCCTCAGGACTTCTCCCCCAATACTCTCCCTCTTCTACCTACCTTTCTCTCTCTTCATTACTCCTAGCTAACTACACCACCTCCATTAATGCATCTCCTTTATCTTATTCCTTCCCTCCACTAGATGAAGTTGTCTCCTCCCAAATTAGCTAGCAAGGTAGATGTAGCATTTATTCAAGTGACATATTTTCCCCCTAACTAGATACTCCCTCCGTCCTTTAAAGAGTGTACTTCCAACTTTGTTGGAGGGTCAAACTATCTCAAAGTTTGACCGAGTTTGTGCAAAAATATATCAATGTTTGTGAAATCAAATAGGTATATGATGAAAGTATATTTTATCACGAATCTAATGCTACTAATTTGATGGCATAAATGTTGATGTATTATTATATAAACATGGTCAAATATAAAAAAGTTTGACTTTCCAAGAAAGTTGGAAGTACACTCTTTAAAGGACAGAGGGAGTATATCTTTGTCAAGAAGAGCTTTGTGCACTTTTGATCTCCCTACATCATCATCTCCACCGTGTGCTCGACCTCGAGATAGAGGTGTATGTGTATGTGTGTATGTGTATGTGTGTATGTGTGTTTGATCTGATAATTGGGAAATTATGTGTATGTGTGTATGATCTGATAATTGGGAAATATTATGGAAATTGTGTGTGTGGCATGAGTTGACGCCAAATTGTGCTTTTTAGTTGCCTATGTTGTGCCAAAATGTCGATTTATTTCCGTTTCGGCTAATTCCGGGCAAACTCTAGATCTATATATGTCCTATTTTTAGGGAAGGTCATGCCAAATTTTTGTATGACTTTGATGCATGCATGCATTTTTATAATCAATTTGTTTTTTATTACCGTGCAGACGTTCATGATGGTCAGTGGAACGATGGTGGACAGGTGGTTGCTGTCGGCGGTGCAGTACATGAAAGAAAATAACCGGACAGAGGTTTTATGTCCGTGTCGAAATGCAAAGGAATAGTTTGGCTCGACCCCTATGACGATGGTCGTGTCAAAGCGTACTTGCTCATGACTGGTTTCATGGATGGCTATACTCGGTGGATAATTGAAGATCAGGATGACGATGTTGAGGACGCCGACGGGGCAGGCGATGATGACATGGGGCAAGACGACGAAGAGATGATCGATAATGGTGGCGGGGAAGAGGCCAGACATGGTGGCGGAGAATGGGCCGGATATGGCAGAGGAGAAGGGGCCGGACATGGCGGCGGAGATAACAACATGGAATCCATGCAGTAGAGTTCGTCGGTACTAAGTTCAATCGTGCGGGACCCTCATGTTCAAGCATTGCTTCGTAAGGAGACGAGTACTGAGAGAGCTGCTTCTAGAGAGGAGGGTAAGCTGGAGGAACTGGTCGTAGACTCGAACACTCCATTCTATGATGGTTGCAATCCTGAGGTGACCTGCATGAGTTTCACGCTCCAACTCCTGAAGGCGAAGGCTAAAAACAAATGGACTGACACTAGCCTCGATGAGCATCTCAAGTACATAAGGATGTTCTTCCCGCGGGGAATCTATGTCCTACTAGTGTTGATGAGGCCAAGAAGATCGTGTGCCCTCTTGATGTGCCGCACATTAGATACCATGCATGCACCAACGATTGCATAATTTATCAGAAGGAGCATGCGGAAAAAACAAGATGTCCGGTGTGCAATCCTTCCTATACAAGAAGGCCAGGAAGAAATGTCCCGAGAAAGTTGTATGGTACTTACCGATCACTCCCCGTCTCCAGCGGTATTTTATAGATCCCAAGGAAGCAAAGCTAATGTTCTGGCACACGGAGAGGAAGAAGCCCGACGATGGAGATGACCCGAAGCTGAGACACGTCAAGGATGGAAGTCAGTGGAGAGCGTTGAACAGCTTCTATCGGTATTTCGAATGTGATGCAAGGAACATCATGCTCGACGCGTGTAACGATGGCATGAATCCGTTTGGAAACCAGAACACCAACCATAGCACATGCCCTGTGTTTGTATGGATGTACAACCACCCCCCTAGTTGTGCATGAAGTCGAAGTACATTCACATGAGCATGCTTATTCAAGGGCCGAAACAACCAGGAAATAATATTAATTTGTTTCTGGGGCTACTTCAAGAGGAGTTAGACACGTTATGGAAAACACCGTCCAAGACATGGGACGCTAGCAAAGGCGAGTATTTCTACATGAGAGCCGTGCTGATCACGAGGTGCACGACTATCTCGGTTACGGATATGTCGCAGGCCAGGTGTTCCATGGATATTGCAGATGCACGCGGTACATGGATGATACGACGTCTCAGTAGCTAACGTCAAGGAAAGATGGCGGGTCTGGGAAAATCGTGTACATGGGGCATCGAAGATGGCTCGAACAGGACGACCCGTGGAGAAACCTTGGAGATCTATTCAATGGTCACGCTGAGCAACAAGGACCGCCACGTAAGCGGAGCGGTGCTGAAATCGATGAGCTGTTGAAAAACTAGAAGGAGTGCCCGCGCTGGGAAAGACGATGAGAAAGGCGCCAGAGCCGCTGCTAAAGGTATGTAAGACGAGGTCTGTGTTCTGGGACTTGGAGTACTGGCACAAACTCGATACACCTCATTGCCTTGATCAAATGCATATCTGTAATAATGTCCTTGAGAGCTTGCTGGCGACACTGATGAACATGCCGGATAAGACCAAGGATGGGCCGAAGGCAAGAAAAGACTTGCAAGATTTGAAAATCAGGGAAGATCTACACATGCCGCCCCGTAAAATATTAGACGAGACAGAGACGGAGACAGAGGCACGACAGAAGAAGGGCAAGAAAATAAAGAAAGAGGATTATTGCCCCTCTTCTTGCTTCACCTTAAGTCAGGCTGAGATCGATAAATTCTTTAAGTGCCTTACCGGAGTCAAAGTTAGTTCCGGTTACTGTGGCAAGATAAGCAGATATATAGACACGGACAAGAAAAGGTTCAGCGGGATGAAGTCCCATGACTGTCATGTCATGATGACGCGGATACTACTTGTTGCCCTTAGAGGGATAATGGACAAGCACGTCCGTGACACGCTTATTGGTCTCTGCAACTTTTTCAACGTCATCTCTCGAAAGTCGATCAGTGTGAAGCAGCTCCGAAGGCTACATGAAGAGATCATTGTGATACTGAATGAGCTTGAGATGTACTTCCCGCCCGCGTTCTTTGACGTGATGGTGCATCTGTGTGTCCATATTATGGACGACATAATAGACATGGGGCCGTCATTTCTGCACAACATGATGCCGTTTGAGAGGATGAATAGGATCATCAAAGGATTCGTTCGTAACATGTCACGTCCATATGGAAGCATCGTCCAGGGCTATCTGACACAAGAGTCATCTCTTTCTACGAGAATTTTCTATATGGCACAGACCTGCAGCCGCCTGGTATTAGTGTTGGTTTGCCCGTTAACAAGCACGATGGGAGGCTTGAAGGAGAAGGTCACTCCAACGGTCGTAGGGAACTGCACGTGGCATACTCAGATCGACACAACAACTTTGACAGAGCAAACTTGGTAGTGCTACAACACCTAGACGAGGTAGATCCTTTCGTGGCACTGCACAAAGAAATTATCGGAAAGAAGTATCATGACTGGGGGGGTACGTGGGACGGACGCCGAAGTTACTAGAGAGCGCAACTCCACTTTCCTACATTGGTTCAAAGAGCATATTATTGCTAATCCCATGGAGGAGGGCTCTAAGGACGGATTGCTCATATACGCCTTAGCACATGGCCCCTCGCCCAACCTCATAACCTATCAGGCATACGATATCAACGGATACACGTTCTATGCGGAGGCCAAAGATATGGACAGTGATGATCAGAACTCAGGGGTGACGATGGAATGCATGACCGGCAGCGACAACGGCGCAACTAAAAGATTTTACAGAAGGGACGAGGAGATCTGGGAGCTTGACTATGCTGGACTGCACAACACGACGATGTTCTGTGTCAGATGGGCTAAGAATGTCGAAAGAGAAAACCGGAATTTCATTACCATGACTATACCCGACGCCAAGAGAGCTACCGTGAACGCTATCGCAAAAAACGAGCCATGGGTACATGCTAAGCACGTGACACAATGCTTATTCATAACCGACCCGTGCAATCCCAGCCGTGTTGTCGTGAGGAGAGGCAAAAGGAACATCATTGGAATGGATGGAGTCGCCAACGAGGAAGACTACGATCAGTACGGCAACCCAATGAGGGAAGATGACGATGATGATGAAGTATACATCAAAAGAAGAATCAATACTACATTACCTAAGAAATATCGTACTCCATGGAAAAGGCAAAGTCACAATGAGGGGCTCAATTATTCTTCAACGAACAAGAAGGGAAAGAAGGTGACTCAAAAACGAAAATGTCAACGCTGAGGAACCATATGTTATCGGTCAAATGATGTAATATATATATATATGTTCCCATTTTGTATACACACTTAGCCATTATTATGCATGGGTCCAATGATGTAATATATATGTTCCTATTTTGTATACATATTTAACCGTCAAATGATGCAATATATATCGCCTTCCCTTCCTTCATTGCTCTCGGAAAAAAAAGTGAGGGAAAATAAAGGAAAAGAAAAGGGAAAACTGGTTATAGTAGTAGCGCTTGACTGAAAAAGAGCTACAGCTAGTCAAGGTAGCAGTAGTAGTTTCCGTATATAGCTGCTACAGCTGCCTGTAATAGTAGTAGCGCGTTTGGTCTAAACGCGCTACTGCTACGTCCACTTAACCCAAAATCTTCACTCTCTCTGCTTCATTCCACCTCTTTTCCCCCCAAATCCCCACTCTCTCTTTCCCCGTCGCACCGCCGCGCCTCAACGCTCGCTCCCGACCACGGCGCTCGCCCCTAACCCCGGCGCTCGCCCCCGACCCGGGGCTCGTCCCCGACCCAGCGCTCGCCCCCGACCCCGACGCGCCACGCCTCCCTCCTCTCCTTCCTCCCCTCCCAACCTCGGCCGTCATTGGGCCTGCCTCCTCTCCCCTGCACCCTCTATAAATGCCCCCCCTCTCTGCTAGCTAGGGTTCTTCGGTTAATTTACTTAGGTTTTAGTTAGGGCAGTAGGTTAATTAGGTTATCTATTTAGTTGTGAATTTAGCTAGGTTTTAAAATAGGACAGAAATTTAGGGTTAAGCAATTGTAGTTAAAAGAAAAGGCAGCATTTAAGCAATTGTCCAAATAAACATCCCTTGTTAAAGCAAATTTAGGTAGGCTGAATTTAGGTAGGCTGAATTTATATGCAAATTTGCACTAGACATGTGATATGTGGACATGTCATGTTTTGGACATGTCATGTTTTGGACATGTCATGTTTGGAATTTGGACATGTCATTTGGACATGTGATGTTTTGGTTCAATTTTGGTAAATGCACCGAGTGGCCTATGTTACGCCGCAATGTTGATTCATTTCTGTTCCGGTGAATTTCAGGCGCTCGATATGTCCATTTTTTAGCAAAGGTCATGCCGAAATTTTCCGTGAATTTTGGCATGATTTGTGCTAGATAGTAGGCATATCGAGTGCTGGCACATAGATTTCTTTTTTATGTCATTTCTCATTTTTTTCATACTTTTAGACAGAAACGAGGAGACTTAATCATAGGAAACATGTCGAACAACGAAGAAACTGGGCCTTCTGACCAAGATGTAGATGAGATGGATTTTGAGGGTGAACAAGAGTACCTCGACTATTTGACTGCTAAGAAAGGTTTGCAGGTCGGCCTCGATGATGGTACTGACGCCGACATCGACATCGACACCGACGGCACCGACACCGATGGCGGCGCCGAGACCGGCGGGGAAGGTGCCGACGGGGAAGATACCAGCGGGGAAGGTGCCGCACTGATGCTGCTACCGAAAAGAAGAAGCAGAAGAAGCAGAGGATACGAAAACCTAACAAACTAGGGATTGGACGACTAGTGATCACAAAGATGGCACGTGGCAAGTTTGAGCCATTAGAGCCGGAAGAACCTCGCAAGTGCTATGGGAACCAAGTAGGATGCATCCTACGGGAATGCGCGAGCATCAACGACGATGACTTAAGGAGTAAAGAACATTTGACGCAGTTGCTCCTGACGAATTTGCACAAGAGATTCAAGTTTCCCGACCGGGATGATAACATAGAACAACCGTGGGATGATCTGAAGATGAAAAAGACTAACAATCACGCCATGGGCATGTTCAGCAATGATTTGGCCTCCTGGAAAGGGAGGGTGAAACGAGCTATTGAGGCTGAGGAACCCCTGTCCAAGATTCTAGAGGAAAATCCGACACTTACGGAAGAGGAGTTCGAAAAGTTCAAGGACACTTGTGCTACCGAGGCAGCCAAGGCTAAGGCAGGGAAATTCAAGAGCCTTCAGCAAAGGAACACGGGGAAGCATCGCCTCGGAAGCTGTGGCTACCTCGGTAAAAGGCCCATATGGGATAAGGAGGACGTGGAACATGAAACCGCGGGTATCCCAGACCCCTTCACGAAGTTCACCAACCCCTTGGAGCATGACTTCATCAGGGCCCGCTACAAGTGGGACAATGAAAAAAAGGTTTTTTACACGGACCAGATCACTAGGAAATTGATTAGACTACCGGTAATTATTCTTTTACCACCTTACATTTAGCTCCATATCTAGTGGACTACACATTCCTAAACGGTTCACGCTCCTTCTGCAGGAGAAGCAACACCAACTTGCAGCCGAAATCCTTACTTCTCCGATGAGGCCCAAGTGGGACACCCCTCTCAACCGGCCCTTGAACGAACTTAAGGGACTCCCTTTGGGCCAGCAGCCATAATATGGTCGTGTGCACGGCGCTGGAGACGGCGCCACGTGGAAGCTGTTTTACAACGAGGGCCCAGAGGCCAAGAAGCAAAAAAAGAAGTTTAGTCAGGCGGACATCAACGCGAAGGTGAAGCTTGCGGTCGAGAAAAAAGCAACTGAGATCGCGAAAAAAACAGCCGAGGAGAAAATTGAGTTGCTACACCAGGCAGTCAATGCAGCTGTAAGTGCCTGCAGAAATGGTTTCGCTACTAACTTGGTTCCAGCTATCATCAACTGGACGAAGGAAAATCCAGACAACACGGTACATGATTTCCCGATGCCCAGTTTCGTTGGGAACAACTCCATGAACAACAACAACACCGCACCATCACTTGCTCACGCAACCAGGCCTCCTCTCGCAGTCACTCCCGCTCATAGCAGCCCGTCCTCAGTCTCTGGAGCGCTAGGTGGGCCTTCGTCTTTGGCTGAGCTCGACGCCGTCACGGTAATTACATGTCGCACCAATATATATATATATATATATATATATATATATATATATATATTAGCAGAATAACTATTCTGCACACCACTTCGGCACTGCACGCTCAACAGAAGCGCACTGCATCATTTTGACGACGAGCACTGCAATAGAGACTAGTGAACTTCTCGTCGGAAAAAATTGCACGCGTTATTTTTTTGGTACTGTTTTCGCTCTAATTTGTTAATCATTTATCGGAATGAGGCGTGTAATATACCATTGAAAAGCTATGGATTAGGCGCAACTTTGACATGTTGAACACTTTTCGAGATTCCACATGGTTTAAGAGCAGTTTTGAAAATAGTGCGGCGGATGACGAGTGGCAACGAGCGTTTTTTCACGTTTTTTTCTAAACCACTTGTCGGAATGAAGCAAATGATACTCCGTTGGATAGATATCGTCGAGGCGCATCTTTCTCATATATAAATCTTTCTCTAATTTATTACGGTTTAAGAGCAGTTTTAAATTTACTAAATCGCGAAACTCTGTTTTTCAAGTTTTTTAAAATTTTCGGTGCTGTTTTCGCTCCAGTTTTTGAACCGTTTGTCGAACGAGGCGTGTGATACGCCGTTGGAAAGCTACGAACGAGGTGCAACTTTCATATGTTGAAATATTTTTGAGATTCCTTACGGTTTTAAGTTAATTTCGAAAATCATGCGGCGGCCGACGAGTGGCAGTGGCCGTTTTTCGCAAAACTTTTGCAAAACCGCTGGTCGAAATGATTCGAACGATACGCTGTTGGAAAGATATCATCGAGATGCTACTTTTTCATGTAGAACACTCCCTCTAATTCATTACGGTTTAAGAGCAGTTTTGAAATTACAAAAACGCGGACACTTTGTTTTTTCGCAACCCAAAATCGTCGTATGTACTGCATCGGACAGAAACCGCACTGCGTCAAATGGGCAAGTGCACTGCATCGTTTCTTTTGTCAGGCGTAAATTTTCTCAGACAAATTTTTGGAGGTTTTGACATCTTTTTTATAACTTTTTTATGAATGAGTGGACCTCGGAGATGAGGGCAAGTGAACCACATGAAGGGGAAAAGTGATTTGCGACAGAGTCTAAGGGTAGAAGTGAACTTCTATAGCAGTGCCCGCAAAAAACACTTCTATAGCAGTGCAGTTTTGTCTTTTGAAACTTTTTGAAATTCATCTGGACTACATGGTCAATGTTAATGAGCTGCATCGAAATTTATATTTTTACGGAGTGTACCACTTTAGCAATTCACAATGAGCTGCATCACATCGCTTTTTAACTAGCAAACTACCAAGCCACTTCAAATGTACAAATGTTGTTATTTTTTGTACAAAGAGAACCACCAGGACCACACAACGAACTGCAATGATTTTCAACAAGTTTTCTCTATATATATCTAAGTGAACCATGGAAGGAGACGCCCGCAAGAGAATACAAATTTTTGCGTCTGTCGTCCCGCGGACCACACTGCAACGTCTTTGCCTCCAACCACGCCGGCGGACTGCATGCATGTGCCTGCTGCACTGCACCCGGGCACACCACAAACAGCAGAGGCTGCCAAAGTGAGCTGCAAACAATTAAGTTCCTGTAAAAAAATCTACAAATAATTCTGCAAAAAGAAAAGGACGATGCTCATGCGTGATGAATGGTGGAGCGAACTACACAGAGTCAACAAATTCTCTCCTCGAGTCTTCTTTGTGGACTGCAAGGGGAGAACGGTGAGCACGGGGCGTCGATGTGTGCTGCTCCTGTCCATGGGGAGGGGTAATGGAGAGGAGAGAACTGCACTGGTCCATGGGCCAAACTGCTCTACCTGGGGAGTGAACTCCCTGATTACAGTGACACGGAAATTTTGAAAGAGGAACACAGACAGTGGCAGCCGGCACGCACGCGTACTGCAGCGACCACCAGAGTGCACCGCTGGTCGCGGCCGCCGGCGAGTACAGAGAAGGGAGAAGTCCATGGGAGACCACCAGCCATCCCGTGGTAGCCGTTGAGTGGACGGGGAGGCCACGCTTCCTGGTAGGCTGGAGGCCGGTGGTTGCGGCCCCAAACTGTATCGCCGTGCACCGGCGCACTAGAAGCCCGGGACGCATGGACTGCAATGGGAGGTGGCGTCGCTAGCGGTGGGGATCCCGCGGGGATCCGTTTGTGGCTGGTATGAGCGATCACCGGCGTACCCGCATGGGGAGAAGAGGCAAGCTTCAAGCCATGGCCGCACTGGCCTCAGCATCCCCGCGCATGGCCACGGCCACGGTGGTAGACACAGGGCGCGGCCGCGGTTGTCGTCGCCTCCGTTTGGAGCGTAGCACCTCACGCGCGGGGGAGGGAAGGCATTGCTGGGACGATGTGCGGAGGCCGGCAACACGCAGATCCGGCGGCGGGCCAGTGCGTTGGGACCGACGGCGCTCGGATCTGTCACCGGGGGCGCTTGGTCCGCCGGGGAAGCAGAAGATGGGGATGGGTTAGGGGCGTGGCCGAATCCGCCATGGTAGGCGGTTGTTGGCGGCGCAGGGGCCTCACAGCAGCCGAATCCGCCATGGTAGGCGGTTGTTGGCGGTGCAGGGGCCTCGCAGCGGCCGGATCCGGCGCTCGCGGCGATGTGCATGAGAGAGCAGAACGGTGCTGGTCGGGCGGGAGGCAGAGGAACATGGAAGGGGGTGGCGCGCGTTGGGGTAGGCAGCGGCGGCCGGCGGCGGATGTGGAGGCGGTGGTCGAGGCCACGGTGGCTAGTGGTGTGGGGGAGCAGGGGGCAGGCGGTGAAGAAGGT
>NC_057813.1:310928689-310948964 GCF_018294505.1 Triticum aestivum | reverse complement strand
TGGGAAGAGTGGGGGGCGACGAGGAAGAAGGTGGGGGAGCGGCGGATTTGTCGCCCGTGGTGGTGGGGCTTGCTGGCACGACGTGGGGTGGGGTGTTATCAGAATAAGCTACCTTGTTAGCAGAATAAGACTCTAGAGGGTGTTATCATAATAGACCCACCCTATATATATATAATATTCCATTTTCGTTGCCTTTCGGATGTTTTATGCCACAGACATATGTGTTTGCAAGCCGAAGAAACCCCGTGCACCATACTCTACTTGATCAAAGGCCAGAAGGTGGACATGGGAAAGGGGATGATAATGAACCCCTTGCAACCCACGTTCCACAACCAGCCGATCCCCGCTGGGCACTTCAGGGTTAGCTTGTCCAGTCTGAAATCCAGCCGATCCCCTATGGGTTTCCTCAATACAAACGCGTATGATTGTGACATAGATATGATGAGTCAACCATATGACGAATTAGGCTATGAGCATGCTAATGAGGATATGGATGATATGCCCAGGCAGGAAGGTCGTTGGAAGGATTGCAAAAAGTCTCTCTTCATGAATTCCTCACAGGACATGCCTGAAGATGCCGCCTCAACACAGGCTCAACTAGCCGGAGGTCATACAGTGCTTAACCCGGGAACTCTAGGGCAGGGGTTAAGGAAGGGTTTGGAAGGTGTGCCCAAGAAAAAGGAGAGGAAGAGATCAGGGAGGATAACTGCCTCCAAACAAGCCAAAGCACATAGCAGCCAGACGATGGATTCCGAAGAGCGTGTACCCATGAAAGGTGCGGCCATGTTCCATCTCACGGGCGAGCTGATGCTACCGGCGAAACCGCTGGAGGCACTATCAAGGGATATTAGGAGACTGCACGACCATGTGATGTCGACTGAGAAAAGCCTTCTAGACTCAAAGGATCCAGGATATCTGACATACGCGGCTCGTGTGCCTAAGGGGAAGTGCTACGTTGACACATGGCCCGCGAAGGTGTTCTTCCTGCAGTTTGACCATATCTTTGAGATGTTTCTGACAAGGCGGCTCGATTTTACAATCGTCCGCCTTTTTGCGCTACATATGAGCTTTGTCATGAAGAGTGAAGAAGTCTCGCTAATCTGTGTGGCGGATCCGTACTACGTGCACGAGTCTTTCTTGAGTCTCGGCGACTTTGAGTGTGAAACTGCTAGGGACTACCTCCAAAACTTCATGGTACAGAATAAGGACCAGGAAATTGTCCTCCTGCCTTATCATCCAAAGTAAGTCAGTTCCGGACAACCCTTTCGTACATTTCAATTATTCCTTCTCGCTCATATGGAGAATAATTTGAGGTGTCTTTTCCCCGCAGCAATGGCCACACCGTCCTTATCGTTCTTTACCCGTGAGTCTCCCACGCCGTGTATTTTGACCCTTCCAGAGACTACGAGAAAAAGGACTACACCCACATAATGAATATTCTAGATGATGCTCTCCAAGGCTTCAACATTAGAGGTGGCCATATGCAGATCAGGAAACAAAGGAACAAGAAGATGGGTTTCACGCATAAAATTAACTTCTCCTGCATCCATGTCCGAAAACCAAGCAAGAAGGATGGATTCTACATCGTCCATCTCATGATTGAGTTCAGCACGGATCACCAAAAGCTTCGCATGACAAGCAGAAATGATGATCATATCCACAACTGGCTAGAATCTCATGGAGAAGCGGATTATAAACTTAGAGATGACTTATTTCGCATCCAAAGGGACATTGCGACGATCATCATGAAAGAAGTCGTCAATGAGAAGGGGATGTTCCACCACGGCCCTATATCGCAAGCTGACGTCCGAACTCGCATAGGCATGCAACGTCTAGACCTCACGCCGTTCAAGAAGCTAGGGTCCATCCTCGATGATATGGAAGGATGTAACTTCTAGTGATTTATGATGCCGATGATGATGATATGTGTCAGTTGAACTTGTATATACTTTCTGTAGCGATGAAACTTTGTGATGTCCACGGTACCTGCCGAACTTGCGTAACGCTTCTTTGTTAGTTTGCGTATGATGACCTGCGTACCCCTAGTTAATTAGTTTGCGTACTGTATGTTGCATCTAGTTGTTAACCCTTTCTTTTTCGTGTTGCTCTAGTATATTTTGTTGCATATGATTGTACATCCTCTTCATGAAGATGCATCTCTAACAGGTACCTAGTTTCTTGATGATGAGATGGCAGTGCTATGTCGTGTACAAAGGGAAGGTTCCGTGGGTGTACAACGAGTGGATTGACTGCCAGGCGCAAGTGAATGGGTTCTCGGGCGCCAGCCATAAAGGCTTCAAAAGCAGACAAGAAGGAGAAGCTAGTTACTTGAGGTTCACGCTAGCGCGAGAGAGGACTCGTAACCGCCGCCTCATGTACTGCATAGTTCCGCTCTCACTCATAGTGATATCTCTTCTCGCGTATACCTTTGTTTAGATGGATGATGTTGTAGTTGCAAGTATTCGAGACTTGCATGTATCGCTATTTTCGAGATGATGACAAGATACCACTTTGTGTTGGATGATGATTATGATGAGACTATCTGTATGTATATGCTATGATTACATTTGTGGTCTCGCAACCATTTATATGTGTATCATGATGACATTTGTATGTGCTAAAGATTCTTCTATAAAGCCTATTCAAATACAAAACAAATATGCAGAAAAAAACTACTAAAATTAGCAGTAGCAAGTGGAGAAAAGTTAGCAGCAGCGCGACAGTAGCAGTAGCGCGCACCGGAGAAGCGCGCTATAGCTATTAGCAGTAGCGAGCTCACGGGAAGAACGCTGCTGCTACACTTATATAGCAGTAGCACGGGCTCGCACACGCTGCTGCTACGGGTTAGCTGTAGCGCCTTATTAGTAGCGTCGTGTCCCGCGCTACTGATATAGCTAGAACCCGCGCTGCTGCTAGGCTTTTCCCTAGTAGTGACACCGCAAAAAGAGTAACATCAAATAGATCTCCAAGAGACCATTGTATTGAGAATCAATAGAGAGAGAGGAAGCCATCTAGCTACTAACTAGGACACGTAGGTCTATAATGAACTACTCACGCATCATCGGAGAGGCACCAATGAGGATGATGAACCCCTCCATGATGGTGTCTAGATTGGATTTCCTGGAACTTGCAGCAGCTGGAATTGTGTCTCGTCGACTCCTCTAGGGTTTTTGGAATATTAGGGTATTAGTAGAGCAAAGAGGCGGTGTGGGAGGCGGACGAGTTGAGCACAACCCACCAGGGCGCGCCTAGGGGGCCAGGCGCGCCTAGGTTGGTTGTGCTCCCCTTGGAGCCCCCCTCTGGTACTTCATTGGCCCAACTTGTGTCTTGAGGTCCAAAATAAATCTCCAAAAAGTTCCGCTGGGTTTGGACTCCGTTTGGTATTGATATTCTACGAAGTAAAACAAACAAACAAAAAAACAGCTGGCACTAGACACTATGTCAATAGGTTAGTCCCAAAAAATGATATAAAGTTGCCATAAAATGATTGTAAAACATCCAAGAATGATAATATAACAGCATGGAACAATCGAAAATTATAGATATGTTGGAGACGTATCAGCATCCCCAAGCTTAACTCATCCTCGAGTAGGTAAATGCTAAAAGCAAAATTTTTGATGTGGAATGCTGCCTAACATGTTCATCACATATTCTTTTCTTTGTAGCATGGACATTTGGACTTTTATATGATTCAAAGCAATAGTCTAGTTTTGACATGAAGATTTCAATACTCAAGTATATCAACAAGCAACCATGTCTTTCAAAATAACAACACTAAAGCAAGTTATCCCTAGCCCATTATGCTCAATCATTGATCTATTCATGAAACACACCGAGGGAGTCCTGGATTAGGGGGTATTCGGACAGCCGGACTATATACATCGTCCGGACTATAGAAGCGTCAAGATACAAGACTCAAGACTTCGGCTCGTGTCCGGATGGGACTCTCCTTTGCGTGGAAGACAAGCTTGGTGATCCGGATATTATGTTTCCTTGCTTGTAACCGACTCCATGTAAACCCTAGCTCTCCGGTGTCTATATAAACCGGAGAGGATGGTCCTTAGAAGGCCGATCACAATTACAATCATACCATCATAGGCTAGCTCTTAGGGTTTAGCATCGACGATCTCGTGGTAGATCTACTCTTGTACTACTCATATCTTCAATATTAATCAAGCAGGAAGTAGGGTTTTACCTCCATCGATAGGGCCCGAACCTAGGTAAACGTTGTGTCCCTTGCTTCCTATTACCATCATCCTAAGACGCACAGATCGGGACCCCCTACCCGAGATCCGCCGGTTTTGACACCGACATTGGTGCTTTCATTGAGAGTTCCTCTGTGTTGTCGCTGCAAAGGCTCGATGGCTCGTCTCGTTATTGAGGACGACATCACCTCTGGGGGAGCGCTGGTTGTGGGCCAGACTCTCCGGCTTGGCGGCTTCATTATGACCGCCCCATCGGCTGTCGCGCCGACGATGGCCTCTAGGGACATCACGCATAACCTTCGCATCGATTCGGAGCTTGCCGAACAGATGGATCCGATTGAGTTCTCCTCCCTTAATGAGCTCTTGGATCGCAGCGCCGCTTTGGGAGTCGCTATGGACTATGACCGGATTGGGCTTAAACCCGACCAAAGGGACATTAGATCCTCACCGGCCACCCATGAGATAGCGGTAGTGGAGGAACCACATGTGGGTTGCCCCTCAACTTTGAGGATGAATTATGTACGGATCACCGAACTCAGTGAGCCGAACACCCACCCAAAGGAAGACATGGCCCAGGTCCCGGACTTAGAATAGGGCGTTGGGCCGAAGGGATTAGGTAATACTCCAGATCCCGAATTGTCAGGCTCGGAACTTCCCGTGCCCCCGGGCGTCACATCGAATCAGAATTTGGATTCAGCCAACAACGCTCGCTCGGACTTAAGTCATCTCTCCCGTATCAGGCAGGAGCCCCAGGAGACGGTACACCGTTACTGGGCCAGATTCCTCCTTTCTCTTAACAAGGTCAAGGACTGCCACAAGGAGGACGTAGTCTCTCTTTTCTGCAGAAACTGCACGAGCAAAGGACTCCTTAATGCTATAAGTCGCCGTGACATAGTACACTTTACGGACTTGGCAACCATAGTACAGAAGTACTATGCGATGGAAAGCGCCTGGAAGACCCAAACAGAATTTTGGGATAGTACGGCCCTCACCAGAACCTTTGTCCGAACTAAACGGTCGAACTCTCGTAAGTCGACCGATTCAAGTCCCAAGAAACCAAAGCCCACCCCAGGGCGTGGAACCGTATTGGAAGGATGGCTCAATGGGCCATGTAAGCTCCACAGTACGCCGGATGCAATACCAACCCATAACCTTAGGGCATGTTGGATACTCCGGCAGGTAGCAAAAAGTGGCGAGGATCTCCTCGAGTGCCACAAAGCAGAACAACATCCCTCCAAGGAACACAATACGGTACTAACGGTCTTCGAGACCTTCGCCTCAAACAATAGGCGTAAGCGAGCTCATCGAAGCTCCGCTGAAATCTGCCATGTGGCAAAAATAAATCCGTGGAACGACACTGCTATAACTTTCAATGCAAGTGACGAACCCCAATTCCAGTCCATCCGGGCAACAGCCGCTCTGGTCCTTAGCCCAATAGTGGAAGGCTTTCGACTCACTAAAGTACTCATGGACGGCGGAAGCAGATTAAACTTAATCTACGAAGAAACACTCAAGAAGATGGAAATTGACAAAAGCCACATTGAACAAAGCGGCACAACCTTCAGGGGAATTATCCCTAGTCGGGAAGCACGGTGCGGAGGGAAAATCACACTCGATGTGGTATTCGGCACCCCGGAAAATTACAGGTCCGAAGAAATCACGTTCCAAGTGGCTCACTTCAGCAGCGGATACCACGCCCTTCTAGGGCGAGACACGTTTGCAAGCTTTCAAGCTATACCCCATTATGGGTACATGAAGCTTAAAATGCCCGGACCCAATGGAATTATCACTCTAGCTAGTGATCTGGACATTGCACTCCGTGCCGAAAACAAAACCGCAGCACTAGCCTTGGAAGCACTATCCGAAGCCCTAGCGGCAGAAGAATTAACAACACTGTGCACCACCGTGGACAGGGACGGCGTGATACTCGACAAGCGACCCAAGTCCACCTCATTCAAACCCGCCGATGAGATAGTCAAATTCCAAGTCCACCCAACGGACCCCACAAAGATAGCTTCCATCGGGACACAGTTGAACCCCGCTATGGACGCTGCACTGCGCGACTTCTTACATGGGAATTGGGATATCTTCGCCTCGCACCCATCGGACATGCCGGGCATCCCACACGAATTGGCCGAGCACAGCCTTAACATACTGAAGGGATACAAACTTGTTAAACAGACCCTAAGGCGATTTTTGGAGCCCAAATAGAAAGCCATGGGGGAGGAGCTAGCCAAGCTACTTGAGGCCGGATTCATGAGAGATATCAAACATCCGGATTGGCTGGCGAACTTGGTAATGGTACCAAAGAAGGGCAAATCCTGGCGCCCGTGCGTCGACTTCAAAGACCTTAACAAGGCTTGCCCCAAGGATCCCTTTCCCCTCCCTCGCATCGATCAAATCATCGATGCCACAGCCGGACACGACTCACTGTGTTTCCTCAACGCATACTCTGGATACCATCAAATAACGATGGCAGAGTCCGACCAAGCTGCAATAGCTTTCATAACGCCATATGGCCCTTTCTGCTTTAACACTATGCCTTTTGGGCTTAAGAATGCCGGAGCAACCTATCAACGCATGATTCAAACATGCCTGGAAAAGCAAATCAGCAAAACAGTGGAGGCATACGTGGACGACGTAGTCATAAAAACAAGACACGTCGAAACCCTAATAGATGAGTTGAGGCTTACGTTCGATAACCTACGAACATACGACATCAAGCTGAATCCGGAGAAATGCGTCTTCAGCGTCCCCTTTGGAAAACTGCTGGGCTTCATCGTTTCCAATAGAGGAATTGAAGATAATCCGGCAAAAATCCGAGCTCTGTCGCAGTTGGCTATACCAACAGACCTCAAACACATCCAGAAACTAGCTGGATGCGTGGCTGCTTTGAGCCGCTTTATCTCCAGGTTAGGATAAAAGGCATTGCCTCTTTACCGCCTTCTTCGGTGCACCGAACACTTCGTGTGGACGGATGCAGCCGCAGCCGGACTCGATGAAATAAAGACCTTATTGTCCAACAATCCACTCCTAACATCGCCAAATATCAGTGAACTTATGCTGCTGTACATAGCTGTAACACATCAAGTTGTAAGTGCAGTACCCGTTGTCGAACGAGAGGTTGACGAATACAAATCCCCGCTACAGAAGCCGGTTTATTACGTACTGGTCCTCACCCCATGCAAATCCCGATACCCACACTATCAAAAAATAGCATACGCGGTCTTCATGGCATCCCGAAAGCTACGACACTACTTTCAGGAGTGTTCGATTACGGTGGCCTCCGAAGTACCACTAAACGATATAATAAATAATTGCGATGCCATGGGCCGGATCGCCAAATGGGGCATTGAGCTCCTTCCGTTCGACATAATATACAAGCCTCGACGGGCTATCAAGTCGCAAGTATTAGCTGCCTTTATCGCCGAATGGACGGAGGTCGAACTCCCTAAAGAGTACGGCGCATACTCCAACTAGATCATGCACTTCGATGGCTCTAAAATGCTGGCCGGACTGGGAGCGGGCATAGTCTTGATGTCTCCCACCGGAGAGACGGTCCAATACGTCCTCCAAATATTATACACAGACTCCAATAATGCAGCCGAATATGAGGCTCGGTTGCACGGTCTTCAGATGGCAGTCTCTATGGGCATTCAACGCCTAGAAGTGCGCGGGGATTCAAACCTCGCAATATAACAAATAAACGGAGACTTTGATGCCAAGGATCCGAAAATGGCAGCCTACCGTAATGCTGTCCTTAAAATGTCAGCTCGGTTTGAGGGGCTCAAATTCCACCATGTGGCTCGAGAAAACAATCAACCAGTAGATGTCCTTGCCCGCATCGGCGCTAAACGCGACCCTGTCCCACCTAACATATTCCTGGAAAAGCTGTTCAAGCCATCCGTGGTATGGGAAGAGGATTCCGGCAATACCATCATGGATCCGAATACATCCCCAGATTCTGAATTATCAGACATCATCGGAGGCTCCACCACTGAAATAACATCGTCAACCCACGAAATAATGGTTGTTATCGCCCCTTGGACTGAGCCTTTCTTGGCCTACCTAAATAGGCAGGAGCTCCCCGAAGATCAAACTGAAGCACGCTACATCGTTCGGCGTTCTAAAGCTTACAAGGTCCATGAAGGGGAACTCTATAAGAAAAGTACCACCGGAGTGCTCCAAAGGTGCATCTCCGAAGAGGAAGGGCGGCAGCTCTTGGCTGAAATCCATGCCGGACTGGGTGGGCACCACGCCGCGGCTCGAGCACTAGTCAGCAAGGCCTTCTGTACAGGTTTCTATTGGCCGACGGCCCGAGAAGACGCACAGGACCTTGTCCAACACTGCGTCGGTAGCCAGCTCTTTGCCAATCAGAGTCATATGCCCCCTACCACTCTCCAAACAATCCCCATAACTTGTCCCTTCGTGGTCTGGGGGCTGGATATGGTTGGACCCCTTAAAGGGGGGAGCCACAAGAAAAAATACTTATTGGTCATGGTAGATAAGTTCACCAAATGGATAGAAGCCAAACCAGTGAAAACGGCCAAATCCGGACCAGTGATAGACTTTATATCCGGGGTCGTACACCGATACAGTGTTCCCCACAGCATCATCACCGATAATGGCTCAAATTTCACGGCCGATGAGGTGAAGTCTTGGTGCGGCAAAATGGGCATTAGGCTCGACTATGCTTCCGTCTACCATCCTCAAACAAATGGCCAGGTCGAACGGGTAAACGGTCTCATCATGAGCGGCATCAAACCCAGACTAGTGCGATCCTTGACAGAGTCGGATACTCATTGGGTCGAGGAGCTCGACTCCGTACTCTAGGGGCTGCAGACCACGCCGAATCGCACCACCGGATATACACCATTTTTCATGGTGTACGGTGCAGAAGCAGTATTACCTTGCGACACAATACATGATTCGCCACGTGTACGCATGTACGAAGAGAAGGAGGCCGAGTTAGATTGGCAGGATAATTTGGATGCCTTGGAGGAGGAGCGCGATGTCGCTAAGGCCCGTTCCGCATTCTATCAGCAACAGGCTCGATGATACCAAAGCAGAGAAGTGCGGGCCAAAACTTATAATATTGGAGAACTCGTTCTACGCTTACCAGAGAAGAAGAAGGACAAGCTCAAACCTAAGTGGGAAGGCCCCTTCATCATCGACAAAGTTCTCACCGGAGGAGCGTACCACTTACGTACTGCATTTGATAACAGACTTGAGCCAAAACCATAGAACGCGGCCAGACTCCGGAGATTCTACGCCTAGCGCCGAACTTAGTGTTCGTCTCCTTAACCCTCCTTTTTCAATTATGCTCCCCCCTTTTTTCCTTTCTCGATCTTTTTCTTTTCACACGAAGTATTTAATACAGTGCGGATTCACGGATTATTCCGGCCGCACTTTGTGTGCAAGCAACACCTGGGGGTTTCCTATACGGAAGCTAAACATAACTTACGCCAAAGGGCTTTTTACCCATCATACATGAATTTTCCATGTGTTCCTTTTATTCACCATTATATGCATTGATATGACTTAAGACGTGGCCAAGCTGGGTTGCCTGGCTCCTGTGTTTATGCCCTATGTTCTCGTTAATTCAACTAGGGCATAAGGGGAGCACCTATGCGATTGTTACTGCTGGTTGAACTAGATGTGTACCTCAGACTGGGTGAAGCCGAAAGCTAGTTTCCTTAAGAGAATATTCGGTCGGTGAACAAAAGATGTCTTCGCTTATTATAAACATTAATCCCTAGAAGTTTTGTCTCCTATGCTTTGGTTCGCAATCCGGACATGTGCCTTGACACATGCTTACCCAGGGAAAGGAACCCTTAACGGAACTATTCTCCCTGGAAGATGTTTCTTACTATCGATGTAATATAACATAACTAGTTGGGTACTTGTCTGTTCAAGCACTTATGACCCCTACGCCTGGTCTCCACGCATACTCCGGTTTTGTATTACCGAGCAGGTATTCGGACACACCCCGGACTTTAGGATCCGGGGGCTGAAGCGAAAAGGTCCACCATGACAAATGATTTTAATATGGCTAGGGGCTACTTATGTCCATCGAATTACACAGTCATTTGGACTGATTCTATTCATCCTCTATACCATCCAACAGGCTATCTAGCTTACAATCCTGTTGAGAATACTTTGCGGCTAACACCACCTGGTCATATACCAGACTCACGGGAATTTCTTGCCCATCTGGCCCGTCCAGTCCAACTTCGGCCATATGGTTCGGGTCCAGCTTGGTGTAGTGCGTCTTCACCATAGCCCATGCTTCTCTTGCACCTTGTCGGCAGGCTTATATCTTCCACAAACGGAAGCTCCGCCGTGCTCCTTGAAGCATGTCCACAAGCCCCCCCCCCATGCCATTTGGCGGGGAGCTTGATGGCCACAGAGACCGCGCAATGCCCTACATCACCTACCGAGCTCACTCGTGCAGTTGTGAGAGATCCTGCAGTAAGTCACCTGCAGATGCGGGCATCTCCTCCTCAGGGCGACCTGTTAGCATTCCTCCAAACACAACTTTTTCAATATACTTCCTCGCCGAACTATGCTACAGTTCGTCTAGGCACTTACCATCAATGTCGCGGCGAAGCCTTTTGTTCTCCTTTACGGAGTCCACCAGTTGCGCACGGACGTCTTTCATTTCCATGTCCAGCCGAACATTGGCATCTTGGAGAGCATTCTTCTCCTGCTTAACTTGCGTAAGAATGCGCTCGCCGGCCTTTAGTTACCTCTGGAGATGCGACTCATCATCCCTCCCGCCCTCCGGATTTACTCCACGGTTGTCTATTGAACTTTCTGTTAAATTTGTCATACCAGCCAGTTGCTAACTGGTGCATTTTCATATAATTAAGATAAATGTTACCATATGAGGTCTTCTGGGATTCCTCTAGCTTGGCAATTGTGGCCCTCTGTTGGGTCTTGCACTCCTCTAGCTCCCGAGACAATTGCTCATTCTTATCTACAAGAACCTGCGTATAAATTGATACTTAAAACTGTTGTTTTAACCGTTTCAAGTCTCAGGGGCTACTACTGTACATGCTCATCAAACTTTCTTACCCGTATATCCTTGGTATACTAGACTGTCACCCGGGCGAGTCCGCTTTGAGCAGCTCGGATGTATGCGTCTCCCGAATTGAAAGCATTAAATGCCTCTTCGGAAAAGATGTTGTTGCGAAGCACGGCCCGTCGATGCCGGTGATGCATCGCAATCTCTACTTCTGAATTTGTGGCAGAGAGCATATCTGCCTCCTCTGTCGGAGGACTATGCGGCATCAGCCCTACGTCTGCCTCCTCTCTCGAAGTTGGTCCTTGAGCCTGACTGGTGGTGGCGTGGTTGGCGGGATCCCCGGATATAGTCCGGATGCTCCTCTTCCTGTCATGATGTAAAGGGCGCTATTATACTTCAAATAAACAATAATTACGTGAAAGGTTGTTTTCTTACCTCTGTAGAGGCATGTCGGCTCTAACCGCCTTCCTCTTGAGCCTACCCAATTCGGACGCCTATGGCTGACGGGTCCCTAGGGGCTCGGCCCTGCGCTCCGAACGTCGCTTCTGCAAAAAAAACACGACGCTTCAGGGATAAGGTGTGACATTGGGAAAGAGTCCTCTTTGGAGGATCGAGTCTTCGGCTTGGCTTACACGCGATGAGGGTAGCAGTCCGGAATAATCAGTAGTAATGGCCACTGAGGCACCGTTACGTCTCGCCCGATAAAATATCCCGTCGACAAGCTCCACTGCCGCATGTGGGTCTTCTTCGAGTCCCGGATCCAGGGCCCTTTCGGGTTCCTCTGGCTATGGGGAAGGGCTGGAGATTCCTTCTACGACCCTCCTCAGCTCCTGCTCGGAAATATCGATGCAGGTAACTTTAGCAAAGAACGCCACAGTAAGTGAGGCGAGAAAATAAATGACGACTTACCCAGTTTGGGGGTTTATACATGGAGAATCCGTCCCGCGGTTTGATATGGAGGAAGTCTTCCTCTTCTCCTTTGTATAGATCGGACAATATCCTTGCCAAAGCAGTGGCGGAGTCCGGACCCTTACGGCCACAGCGGGTGGCACCGTCTGTCCCGTTGTAATTCCACATGGGATTGCCCCGATATTGAAGCGGCTGCACTCCCCGCATTATGCATATTGCCATGACCTCGACTGTCGTCAGTACGGATTTGGCCAGTAACTTTATCCTGCTCATCAGGAAATGTACTTCCCTGGAATCCTCTTCTTGGGGGCCTCGGGGGCGCCAGCTTAGACGTGCCCTCGGCGGGGTGTTACTGAACTTGGGGAGTCCTGTCCGGACTGGATTCGGAAGGGGAGCGTCGTCAATATAAAACCACTCTGAAGCCTAGTTATCTGGTGCCTTCTTGGGAGTACCGGATAGGTATCCGGTCTCAATGATACACCATACTTCGGCCCCCGCCCACTTGACATAAGGATTCTCCCTGGTTGCGGGGGACAAGGCAGAACAGCTTCTTCCACAATCCGAAATGAGCCTCGCAGCCTAGAAATAGCTCACAAAGGGTGACATACCCTGCTATATGTAGTATGGAGGCTGGGCTAAAGTTGTGCAACTGGAGGCCGTAGAACTCCAGAAGCCCACGAAGGAATGGATGAATAGGAAACTCGAGGCCCCTTAACAGATGCGGAATTAGGCATATTCGCTCCTCTGGAGACGGATTGGGGGATCTCTCCGCCTGTTCTCCGGCGTTATAGGTGGCCACTCTGGCTCGAACAGGGACCATGAATGCCGGCGGGAGGAGCCCTTGGGTTTGTAACTTTATCAAACGACTATGGGAAACTGAACACTCTCCCCAGTTCCCTGGCTTGGGGCAAGGGGAGCGAGCAGAAGAGCTGCGATGACCGGCCATGTTGGGATGGTTTTTTCTGGGCGCTCTGTTGGATGCATGCTCGAGGAGGGAGAGTGGGGTTTGGATCTGGGAATACCCCGTCTCTTCAAATAGACGGTTAGCCCGAAGGACCAAGGGTGGAAAATGCAAAAATGCCTCGACTCCTCGCATTCTCTCGACACGTGGAAATGGTCATTATTGAAACACTGGAGCAGAGGAGTACAACATTGATGAGATGTCGGACACTGTTTGTCATGATGGGTACATTGGAGTATTCGGAGGAGGAACCCGCCTTGCAATGCCGAAAACAAGACTGCACGCCGGACTCATCGTCATTGAAGCCTGGTTCAGGGGCTACTAAGGGAGTCCTGGATTAGGGGGTATCCGGACAGCCGAACTATATAGATCGTCCGGACTATAGAAGCGTCAAGATACAAGACTCAAGACTTCGGCTCGTGTCCGGATGGGACTCTCCTTTGCGTGGAAGACAAGCTTGGCGATCCGGATATTATGTTTCCTTCCTTGTAACCGACTCCATGTAAACCCTAGCTCTCCGGTGTCTATATAAACCGTAGAGGATGGTCCTTAGAAGGCCGATCACAATTACAATCATACCATCATAGGCTAGCTCTTAGGGTTTAGCCTCTACGATCTTGTGGTGGATCTACTCTTGTTCTACTCATATCTTCAATATTAATCAAGCAGGAAGTAGGGTTTTACCTCCATCGAGGGTCCGAACCTGGGTAAACATTGTGTCCCTTGCTTCATGTTACCATCAGCCTAAGACGCACAGATCGGGACCCCCTACCCGAGATCCGCCGGTTTTGACACCGACACACACTCGCATATTAGCTACACCCGATGCTCAAGTACGATCATAGTGCCCCTTAGTTGGTGCTTTAGAAGAGAAGATTGAGACCCAAAGTAAAAATAAAAATTGCATAAAGTACATAGAAAGGCCCTTCGTAGAGGTAAGTAGGGATTTGTAGAGGTGCCAGAGCTCAAAGCGAAAAAGATAGAGATAAAATATTTTGGGTGGCATGCCTTTCCTGTCAACGAAAATGATTGAGTTGTTCCCAATACTTTCCATGCTAAATATATCATAGGCGGTTCCCAACCAGAAAATAAAGTTTATTCCTTTTTCCACCATACTTTCACATTCCACGGCTAACCGAATCCATGGGTGTCGTCCATACCAACACTTTCCAAGGAATTTACTAATTGACAACATAAAGTAAATTTATTTTTCATGTCGGGACTGGGCATCCCGAATACCTTTGTCGTACTCTCGTGCAATGACAAGTGAATAAACACTCTTGAGAATAACACATCTAGCATGGAAAAATATCAGCCACCCCCTTCAGTTTCATGAGAGGTACGAGCACACAAAAAGGAAATTTATTTTGAAGATTAGAGATGGCATATACAAATTTGATTAAAACGACAAAATAATACTGCATATAGGTAGGTATAGTGGACTCATATGGAAAAATTGGTTTAAGGGTTTTGGATGCACAAGTAGTAATCCCACTTAGTACAAGTGAAGGCTAGCAAAAGATTGAGAAGCATCCAACCAATAAACGAAAAATCACATAAGCGAGCATTAAGCATAACTAACAACGAATAATGCACCACAAGTAGGATGTAATTTTATTGCATAAATATTGACTTTTGTGCTTTCATAGGGAATCACAAACCTTAACACCAATAATCTTACTAAAGCATAATTATTCATCAACATGATGCACATATTATATCATCATACTGCAAAACTGTTACAACGAATCAAGTTTATTTTGTCCAATGATCTTCATGATAGTTTTTATTATATCCCTCTTGAATATCTATCACTTTGGGACTAGTTTCATATGTCGCTTTTGATAGCTCAAACAAATCTAAGTGAAGAACATGAGCATAAATTTTCTTCTCTCAAAATGATATAAGTGACGCACGAGAGAATTTCTTAAAAAGTTTACGAACTCTCAAATAAATCTAAGTGAAGCATGTGAGAATTTATTCAAAAATATTAAAGCACACCCTGCTCAAAATGATATAAGTGAAGCACTTGAGCAATTTCCATAGCACAAAAAAATTTAAGTGAAGCACATAGAGCAATTCTAACAAATCATAGCATAATTTTGGCTCTCTCAAATAGGTGTGTTCAGCAAGGATACTTGACTTAAACTAAGAATCAAAACAAGCAAAGACTCATATCATACAAGACACTCCAAGCAAAATTCATGATATGTGACGAATAAAAATATAATTCCAAGTAAAATACCGATGGTCGTTAGAAGAAAAAGGGATGCTGTCGGTGTCAAAACCGGCGGATCTCGGGTAGGTGGGCCCGATCTGTGCGTCTTAGGCTGATGGTAACAGGAAGCAAGGGACACAATGTGATGAGGACATGACTACCTTGGATACGACCAAAAATATTGCATACATGTATATTTGTGAGGTGATTTCTAATGCAAACTATGCAATAATTTATTTATGTCATCCAGGACAAAAATACTTCACAAACTTTTGTGACATGTCTAATTGCAGGTCTATGGGACATTTGTCCAAGCTAGTTTGAGCCTTTGCAATTTTCTTTTCATTGTTTGCATTGTTGAATTATCGGTTGCATCGTCGTGTCGTGTTGCTAGTCTTAGTGTCTCGTTCATTTAGAGTTTCGAGTTCTGTTCACATTAGTCACATCGCCGCTGCATCGTTATCCCTTCCGCTGTCCACCACACCATCCATCAATTTCCACCACATGCTACCCATGTTCATTGTCACAATCATAGTTGAGGTCATTCACATCGTCACTTGATCCAATCAGCATCTTATCTAGTTTGTCTTTGAAAGAGGGAGAGAAAAAAAGCAGAGAGAAAAAAAAGGGAGAGAGAAAAAAAGAGAAAAAAAAGTCAGAGGAAAAAAAGGAGAGAAAGAAAAATAAAAAAAGTCAGTGAAAAAAAAGAAAAGAAAAAAAGAAATTTTGGATCTATCTAGAATCAATCTCGGACTTGAATTCGTATTGAAATCTGTTTTGCGCACTGTTCAGTAAAAAAGCATAACTTCCTCATGTGAAGTCTGTTTTGGCTCCACAAGTACTCAAATTAAAGCTAGCGACTAGATGGATCTGAATAGTTGCAAAAGAAAGTTCAATATTTGGCATCTCAAAATCAGCTTCAAAATAGGTCTTGTTGCCCTCCGAAGTTCGCGCATATAGTCTGTATAAGTTTTTCAGGCCAGTTTTAGAATTCTTTGACTCCTCATATCAATTCGGAATTGAGTGATTCTTTTTGCATTGGAAAGCTTGAGTTAGTAGAAAACTTTTCAAGAGGAAAGTTGGAGAGAGAGTTGTTATATGTCCTGCTTCGTAGTTGTTATTCATCATTATCTTTACTGCCGTTGTGATCTTCACTTATATCTTGCTGTCCGGAGCTACTTATCCTTCATTGATGCTAGTTGTGCTATGCCGTGACCTCATTAGTGTTCTTGGCTCGCGTCTCTAGTCCGGTCTAGCCTAGGACCAGCACAGTACCGTCGTTGAGCGTTTATTCAACATTGCATCTTTGAATTGATTATTGCTAATATTTTGTTACCATATATAGCCAACCCAGCTCCACATATTTCTACACCGTGTATACGTACGTTCCCCTGGCAATCGCTTTACACAATCTTCGTAGTTATCTGACACCGCTGGTTGCGTGTCACCACCTGTCGCATGGTAAGAACTTGTAAGATATTGATATTTGCTTTACTGTGAGCACGTTACAACCACATCCTAGTAGTTCATAGGAACATTATTCTCAAATTTTGTTTCTTGTTTCTACTAATCATGACAGGTTCCGGAGAAAGAAGTTCTTGGACGACAAACAGATCTTCACCATCACGAGAGTTGGGACAACACACACAAGCACATGTCCAGGTTATCTCTTTACCATCATTTGAGGGTAGATTTAATCCTGCTAATTATCTAGCTTGGGAGCTTGAAGTAGAACATGTTTTTAGTTACCATGGCTTTTCTGAACTTGAGCGAGTACAAGCTGCCACTAGAGCATTTACTGGTTTTGCTTCTGTTTGGTGGAGTGTGCATTGTAAGAAAAACATTGATAACCAACCCACAACTTGGAAAGATTTGAAACATGTAATGAGACAACAATTTTTCCCTCCTTACTATCGTCGTGAATTGCTTCACAAATTTGAACAATTTAAACAAGGCAATAACACTGTCCATGCTTACTACCAAGAGTTCAAATCTTATATGCATCATTGTGACATAGAAGAATCTGAGGATGATACAATGAATAGATTTTTTGGTGGTTTGAACCATGATATTTAGGCAAGATTTAGGTATATTCCTTATTGCATTACTGGTATGTATGTTCGTGCTTGTACCTTTGAGAGATAGTTACAGGAGGATGCATTGGGTGACTACAACAACTACTATTCCAATTCATGCTCACTACCATCGGTTGATTCCTCCACCGTTGCACCTACTAGAGTAGCTACACCTCAGATTGTGAGTGCGACATCATCTCAAGTGTATGGTACATTATCATTGTCCATACCGACATCAGCTACGTCTTTGCGACAAGGTAACAGTAAAGGTATTGATGATATAACTTCACATGAGAATGATGCATCCCTAATTAACTTAAATACATCATGTGTTGAGTCACCTGTTGATTTGAGCACGCCACCTATTTTAGAGAATCATGTTACTGTCATCAATGCGTCATGTGATCAAACAACTAAAATACCAACAATTTTGAGTGCACCCATCGCATTAACTGTTGATGCAAAAGAATCAATATTTAATCATTTTGATATGACCTCTAATCTTGGTGATGATTCTGTGTCGAATGACTTATTGCATGTTTGCTTATTTAAGCATGTTGTAGCATGTAAATTTGATGTAAGTAAGGTTTATTTACCAATGTTGGGATGGTTTAATGATGAACATTGTCAATCTTTTGACATGAATAAGAGCTTCACTTATATGTGCAAACTGACTTGCAATATTTTCATGCCTTCTACTTCTTGTGATAATGTTTTGGCTTTAGATTTTATGAACTATGCAAGTTACTCATCTATTCATGTGTCATATGTGCAAAAATCAAGGGAAGTAAAAATGGATGACATATACATATACAACATGTACACCTTGTCTCTTTTGTTAGCCACATTTCAGATTAAGCAACGCCGAGGATGGCTTTGTTTTCAAGAAAGGGAGGATGATGAGGACATGACTACCTTGGATACGACCAAAAATATTGCATACATGTATATTTGTGAGGTGATTTCTAATGCAAACTAAGCAAGAATTTATTTATGTCATCCACGACAAAAATACTTCACAAACTTTTGTGCCATGTCTAATTGCAGGTAGTACAATCCACATATGAAGATAAGGGAGAAAGATATATTTACTTGCTGTTCAAAAAGTTCTCTCACGTCGCTTTTGGCCCAAGAGAAGATAGAGTTGAAGTCTCTCACATTCTGGATTCAGATTTGGACTGTACAGACATACCTGAATCAAAATGCCAACAACTTTTCCATATGGACTCCAAATTGGGTGATTTTTCTTTTGTTGGAAACTAGATTTCGTGCACTTTCCAACCCAATTGGATTCACCTTCAAATTCGTCCACAGCGTTGAGTTATGGACGAAACAATCTGATGCTACAGCAGAATCCGAGTCAAACTACAAGTCCAAAGGTGTTACATCACCTCCACTTGGGTTCATTGGCCTTGTACGACCTAGGGTTAGTTTTAGGCTGCCTTGGGACGTCCTCCCACCTCCTTGGCCACCACCCGTTGCTCCTATATAAGTAGATCCATCTAGTAGCTTTTCCCTGGGGATTTGTTTAGTTAAAAGTTAGCCAACGCAACTTCGTGTGCTTCGTTTTTGTCCAACGACCAGACCAAGACCACTTTCGCATCCCCACCATTATCAATACTTCATCCCTATTCGCAATATTCAGATTGCTTTATCATATTCTTGCTTGTTCTTCGATTGCTTGCAGGAATAGATCTTCGTGGTCAGGTTGATCGTGCTCCGGCGTGGTCAATAAACTCTCGGAGTTGGTTTAGCGATTGCTAAGGCGCAACGTCGTGCACGTTTGTAGTCGGATCGTGAAAGTCATATTCACCAAATCGATAGTTATCATCTCATCGAAAGATCGGGACCCTCGCCTCTATCACAATGTTTACCCAGGTTTGGGCCCTCTCGATGGAGGTAAAGGCCTACTTCCTGCTTGATTAATATTGAAGATATGAGTAGTACAAGAGTAGATCTACCACGAGATCGTAGAGGCTAAACCCTAAGAGCTAGCCTATGATCGTATGATTGTAATTGTGATCGGCCTTCTAAGGACCATCCTCTCCGGTTTATATAGACATCGGAGAGGGCTAGGGTTTACATGGAGTCGGTTACAAGGAAGGAAACATAATATCCAAATCGCCAAGCTTGTCTTCCACGCAAAGGAGAGTCCCATCCGGACACGAGCGAAGTCTTGAGTCTTGTATCTTGATGCTTCTACAGTTCGGACGATGTATATAGTCCGGCTGTCCGGATACCCCTTAATCCAGGACTCCCTCAGTAGCCCCTGAACTAGGCTTCAATGATGATGAGTCCGGCGTGCAGTCTTGTCTTCGGCATTGCAAGGCGGGTTCCTCCTTTCGAATACTCTAAAGTTATTATCGAACACGTAGGCCGTGTCCGGATCTACAAAATGACCTTCACATACCATCATAAAGAGAATGATACTTCAGCTGACAACTTTTTAGACGACACGATATGCCATTACGGTTAGGTCATTATCCGAGCTGTTTTCCCATGCCCAGCCTCAGCGTATATTGCGAGGTGGTTTCCTCAGCATGTCTTGTCGAAGCGAAGATCGTGTCCCCTTATCACAGGATTCACTAGTGCAGAACCGGGCAATAGCACCGGTTCGTAAGGCCCTTTAGTGTCGGTTCCATAACCGGCACTAAAGTGTGGGCACTAAAGGCCCCCCCCCTTTAGTACCGGTTCAGCATGAACCGGTGCTAAAGGGAAACCACGTGGCACGAGCCAGCTCCAGGGGCCTGGAGCCCTTTAGTACCGGTTGGTAAGACCAACCGGTACTATAAGATTTGGGGGGGTTTTAGTTTTATGAATTCTTTTTCATTTAATTCTATGTTTCCATTTTAATTCTTTTTCGTTTGCTGGTATTTTACG
>NC_057813.1:310926657-310928289 GCF_018294505.1 Triticum aestivum | reverse complement strand
TAGAACCAATCATCGAGTTCAACATGATTGTCATGATATTATAAGCGTTCATATATAACACCACAAAAGCAAATCACTTAAGTTCAGAACGAAGAACACGGACATGAAAGGACAAGTACTAATTAAGAGCAGCATGAAGAACTAGCTAAATCACTCCTGCTAGCTACTCTCTCTCTGGTAAAATAGCATAGAACATGTATAGCTCTCCTGATTGATCATACTGGAGCATGCCGATGAACCTGTCTCCTAATCGTGGGCTGCGCTTCTCATTGCTGCCCCCTAGTACTTCTCTGCGATCATTAACAATTTTCCTCCAATCTTTCACTATTAAGCATTCATCGCTTCTAGAAATCTTGAATGCATTCATGTGCAATGCAGGATATCTTGGCTGTAAGCTAACAATTGACATCTGACCTTTAGTCTCGATCCCCTGAGGCATAACTGTCATCGGGAGTCCCTGTTGAAGAACATCGTATAGTACTTAATTAATATACTTAGCAATGAAAAGTTTAGCAAAAAAATATGTATGCAAAATATGCACTGAGGACAAATAGTAAATATCTTACCATCATTCCTAAATAGATGTGACCGTAGTTCAATACCATCACTATTGGTCGCACGTTTTGAGTACTAACATTTCTAAGTGCAGGAAGAAAATTTGTCTTCACAGTATGAAGATCCTCAAGCCATGAAACATAATGACTTATCTCCTCGCAGTTTAGTTCAGCGCCGGGACAGTAGTAGGTCCTGTCTACCAAGCGCCGGACATGTTTGGTTGAATGGAGATAAGCTGTCAGTAGAAATTAGTTATCAGTTATTTTTGAATAAGCAATATCAAAGACAAAAATATAGTTGAGAAGAACTCACATAATGGTAGAACTGGAGGCGTCTGCACATCGACCCATATGTCTCTATTACCTTCAATATCATCTTCCGGACGAATATCAAAGGTGATAACCATACCAGGCTCAAATGCATAAGCCTTGCATAGTGCTTGCCAAGTTTTGCATTCAAAATAGGTGTACGTGTGTGCATTGTATACTTTGACATTGAAAGTATAACCATCATGCTCAGTTTTCAGGTAAGCTCTCTTTACCTCCATAGTTTCCATATCTTTGAAACCTATCTTATCCAAGACAAGAATTCTTGCATGGCAGGGGATGCGCTAGTAGAATAGTGAAAATTAAAAATTATAAGTCAGGCAAATGAAGCATATATAAGTCATGCTTAATTATGAAAACAGACTTGTCGTTGTGACTTACTGTATCAAATTCGAAAGTCTCATCCAGCTTGATGCTGAATCGCCTACCATCAACAAGGAAATTTCTGTCGCATTGGCCGCGCTGGTCTTTACAGTATTCGCACATAATGAAATTTTTTCCGTCGTCAGACGACATTTCCTATGTTCATATTAGGCGAAACATTAAACACTTACTGATTCAATTAATTCAACTACTTCTATTAATTCAACTAAGCATTTACTAAAAATAAACTAGTTATATTAATTCAATTAGTTCAACTAAGCATTTACTAAAATTAAACTAGTTCTATATATTAATTCAACTAGTTCAACTAAACATTTACTAAAAATAAACTAGTTATATTAATTCAACTAGTTCAAAGTAAGCATTT
>NC_057813.1:310894345-310925522 GCF_018294505.1 Triticum aestivum | reverse complement strand
GTCGAGATCGAGACTCTCTCGCGCGAGAAGTGGAACGAAGCGGCAACGAGATAACTGATTTTTCATAAGTATCATATATATAGGGGGAGCCTTTAGTACCGGTTGGAGCCACCAACCAGTACTAAAGGCCAATTTTGGCCAGCCCAAGCGGCGGGAAACTGGGCCTTTAGTACCGGTTGGAGGCTCCAACCGGTACTAAAGGGCAACCCATTAGTACCGGTTGGAGCCACCAACCGGTACTAATGGCGGTGCGCTTTTCTGCTATTTTTTCTTTTCAGCTATAGTTTTTCTTCTTTTCTGCTATTTTTTCTTTTCTGCTATTTTTTCTTTTCTACAAAACTTGATGGTCAAAGTCTGGAGTTATAATATAAAAAAAAAAGAAATGTTGCACTGGTTTATAAACCCAGCCGCGGCTGCCCTTTCAAACTCCTCTATTTAGCAGGCTTCTGGGCCTAACTAGGGCGCGCTGCCCTGTGAGCCTGCTGGCCCTACTGGGCATGTATTTGCACACCCAAGGTCTGGCAGGCCCACAGGACAGCGCCCCAACATTCTTCTTCCTCTTCTTCTCCTTCTTCTTCCTCTTCTTCTTCTTCTTCTTCTTCTTCTTCTTCTTCTTCCTCTTCTCCTTCTTCCTTTTCTTCTTCTTCCTCCTTCTTCTTCCTCTTCTTATTCTTATTCTTCTTCTTCTTCGTATTTCTGCGTAGTTTTTTGTATAGTTTTTTCTTTTCTGTTATATTTATTTTCTTCTATTTATTTGTGAGTAGTTTTTCATCTAGTTTGCCAAAATTCAACATTTTCAGAGTTCATTTTGTAGTGATTTTCAATTTCATGGTCATTTTGTAAACGATTGAAAAATAGCAAATATTTTTTTTTTCTTTTCTGCTTTTTTTCTTCTATTTATTTCTGAGTAGTTTTTTCTTTTCTGCTATATTTGTTTTCTTCTATTTATTTCTAAGTAGTTTTTTTATTTTGTTTTTTTCTTTTCAGCTATAGTTTTTCTTCTTTTATGCTATTTTTTCTTTTCTGCTATTTTTTCTTTTCTGCAAAACTTGATGGTCAAAGTCTGGAGTTATAACTTAAAAAAAAGAAATGTCGACGTGCAATTAGTTTTTGCCATAACAGAAGAAGTCCGGAGTTGTAATACGTTATTAAAAATAAAAAAGAGGTGCAATGCTCGTTAATTTGCTTCAAGCCTTTCGGAATAGTGTAAACTGCACTGCGCATAGCTCCATGCAGTCTACCGTATTCCTGAAGGCTTGAAGCTAAGCAACGTGAGCATTGAGCCTCTTCTTCATCGTCTCTGCACTCAGGGCTTATAAACCGCTCTTAGTCCCTCTCACTTCGCGAGGTGGGAATAAAAAATAGCTTGCCATAACCTCATTAGTACCGGTTCGTGGTACGAACCGGCACTAAATGGTGATGGTGGGGCCATAGCCTAACCGCAGGCTGACACAGCCTCTTTAGTACCGGTTCGTGGCATAAACCGGTACTAAAGGTTCGCCATGAACCGGTGCTATTGATCGCCGCCACGAACCGGAACTAGTGTACACATTAGTGCCGGCTGAAATTCCAACCGGCACTATTGTGCTTCACATTTGACCCTTTTTCTACTAGTGATTCTCATCAATACAGGTACGGGTAATCCAACCGCACCACTAATCGTGGCGAGTAGGAGGTGAGCGGGTTCCACTAGGCAAGTGGGGAGGCGCAAAAAGCTCATACCTTCTCTTATAAAGAGACAGGGTCTCTTCCTCTTTTACCCACGCCTTCCCCTCTGCTCGAGCCCTAACGCCCAAGCGCTCTACTTCTCCATCGAAGAGAGGTTTTCCAAAGATGTCTGGATCTGGAGTAGGAGGCAAATGGATGGCCTCTACCATCTAGGAGAAGGATATCAAGAGGCTCCGGGAAGCCGAGTATCTGGCCAAAAAGATTGGCCACCGTCTCCCACTGATAGAGGCAAAGGTGTCCCGTCTTTCGATGAGATGATGGATATCGCTTTGGTGGCAGTCGACTTTGATGATCCGACTACGAACGTGCGAGGACGTCGCGCCTTAGCAATCGCTAAACCAACTCCGAGAGGTTATTGACCACGCCGGAGCACGATCAACCTGACCACGAGGGTCTGTTTCCTGCGAGCAAACGAAGAACAAGCAAGAAACTGAGATTGCAATCTGGATATTGCGAATATAAGATGAAAGCTTTATTGATCAAGGTGGGGTTCTGTGACGCCTTTGTCTGGTCGTTGAACACAAACGAAGTACGCGAAGTTGCAGCTATGGCGAACTTTTAATCTAAACAAAACCCAAAGTCTAAACGATGCCCTAAGGGCTGTATATATGGAGGAAGAGGGGGGGAATTTCGTGGCCCTTGGTGGAGGGGTCCGAAATCAACCCTATCTCTTGTTTCCCCACACATACGGCCTCTAAAAATAGCCTATACTTATGTATTTCGAAATTACATGGGCCTGGCCCAATAATAAGGTGACGCAGCACCTAAAATAGCCTCGGGACGAAATTTATGAAGTGGCATCTTGTATATTTCGTCCAAGGCTTCATGCACCCATTATGGTGGCTTCAAAGTCCTGAAATCATCACTTGTAACTCCGTTCTTGTTCCCCTTGCGCATGCCATCATCTCCATGCTTGTTCTTGCTCCAATGTTCATCCTTCTCCAAGCTAGGCCCTTCATTTGTAAGCAAAACAAATGTATCCAATTTAGGCAGCATCATATTCTCATGAACATTAGAATCATTACCAAGAAACGAAAGTACCTGGTAATTTAGTTGGCGTGCACGAGCTCTAGTAATTGGTCCAGTATGTATAGCAGCAGGGGCTGTGGGTGTAACAATTGTATTGATGTCCTCATCACCAAGGGAGTTGTGAAGGAACATTCTGTGCGCGTCATAATAGACGGAGGGAGCTGCAACGACTTGGCTAGCATGGAGATGGTGGAGAAGCTTTCTCTCACCACAAGACCACATCCACATCCTTACTACATCCAATGGGTCAACAACAGCGGCAAGGTTAAGGTAACACGTACTGTTCGTGTGCATTTTAGTATCTCTATATATGCTGATTATGTTGATTGTGATGTGGTACCTATGCAAGCATGTTCCTTATTACTTGGTAGACCATGGCAATTTGATAAAAATTCTGTACACCATGGTAGAAACAATCACTATACTCTTGTTCATAAGGATAAAAATATTACTTTGCTTCCTATGACTCCTGATTCCATTTTGAAAGATGATATTAATAGAGCTAATAAAGCAAAACAGGAGAAGAATAAGAGTGAAAATCAGATTGTGGCAAAAGAATTTGAGCAACAAATGAAGCCTAATAATAAACCATCTAGTGTTGCTTCTGAAATTAAATTGAAAAGTGCATGTTTATTTGCCACCAAATCTGATATTGATGAGCTAGATTTCAGCAAATCTGTTTGCTATGCTTTTGTGTGAAAAGAGGCATTATTTTCATTCGAGGACGTGCCTTCCTCTTTGCCTCCTGCTGTCACTAACATTTTGCAGGAGTTCGCTGACGTCTTTCCACAAGACGTGCCACCGGGATTACCGCCTATTCGAGGGATTGAGCATCAGATTGACTTAATTCCCGGTGCTTCACTGCCAAACCGTGCACCATACCGTACCAATCCAGAGGAGACGAAGGAGATTATGCGTCAAGTACAAGAGCTTCTCGACAAAGGTTATATACGCGAATCCCTTAGTCCTTGTGCTGTTCCTATTATTCTAGTGCCGAAAAAGGATGGTACATCACGTATGTGTGTTGATTGTAGAGGCATTAATAATATTACTATTCGTTATCGTCATCCTATTCCTAGGCTAGATGATATGCTTGATGAATTGAGTGGCTCTACAATATTCTCCAAAGTTGATTTGCGTAGTGGCTACCATCAAATTCGTATGAAATTGGGAGATGAATGGAAAACAACATATAAAACTAAGTTTGGATTATATGAGTGGTTAGTCATGCCTTTTGGGTTAACTAATGCACCTAGTACTTTCATGAGATTAATGAACGAAGTTTTACGTGCTTTCATTGGACGATTTGTGGTAGTTTACTTTGATGACATATTGATTTATAGCAGATCTTTGGAAGAACATTTGGAACATTTACGTGCTGTTTTTATTGCTCTACGTGATGCACGTTTGTTTGGTAACCTTGGGAAGTGCACCTTTTGCACCGACCGAGTATCTTTTCTTGGCTATGTTGTTACTCCACAGGGAATTGAAGTTGATAAAGCCAAGATTGAAGCTATTGAGAGTTGGCCGCAGCCCAAAACGGTCACACAAGTGAGGAGTTTTCTTGGCCTCGCTGGATTCTATAGGCGTTTTGTGAGAGATTTCAGCACCATTGCTGCACCTCTCAATGAGCTTACAAAGAAAGATGTGCCTTTTCTTTGGGGTACCGCACAGGAAGAAGCCTTCTCGGTATTAAAAGATAAGTTGACACATGCTCCTTTACTCCAACTTCCTGATTTTAATAAGACTTTTGAGCTTGAATGTGATGCTAGTGGAATTGGATTAGGCGGTGTGTTATTACAAGATGGCAAACCTGTTGATAGAGGCGGAGGTGTCCCGTCTTTCGATGAGATGGTGGATTTCGCTTTGGTGGAAGTCGACTTTGACGATCCGACTACGAACGTGCGAGGACGTCGCGCCTTAGCAATCGCTAAACCAACTCCGAGAGGTTATTGACCACGCCGGAGCACGATCAACCTGACCACGAGGGTCTGTTTCCTGCGAGCAAACGAAGAACAAGCAAGAAACTAAGATTGCAATCTGGATATTGCGAATATAAGATGAAAGCTTTATTGATCAAGGTGGGGTTCTGTGACGCCTTTGTCTGGTCGTTGAACACAAACGAAGTACGCGAAGTTGCAGCTATGGCGAACTTTTAATCTAAACAAAACCCAACGTCTAAACGATGCCCTAAGGGCTGTATATATGGAGGAAGAGGGGGAGAATTTCGTGGCCCTTGGTGGAGGGGTCCGAAATCAACCCTATCTCTTGTTTCCCCACACATACGGACTCTAAAAATAGCCTATACTTATGTATTTCGAAATTACATGGGCCTGGCCCAATAATAAGGTGACGCAGCACCTAAAATAGCCTCGGGACGAAATTTATGAAGTGGCGTCTTGTATATTTCGTCCAAGGCTTCATGCACCCATTATGGTGGCTTCAAAGTCCTGAAATCATCACTTGTAACTCCGTTCTTGTTTCCCTTGCGCATGCCATCATCTCCATGCTTGTTCTTGCTCCAATGTTCATCCTTCTCCAAGCTAGGCCCTTCATTTGTAAGCAAAACAAATGTATCCAATTTAGGCAGCATCATATTCTCATGAACATTAGAATCATTACCAAGAAACGAAAGTACCTGGTAATTTAGTTGGCGTGCACGAGCTCTAGTAATTGGTCCAGTATGTATAGCAGCAGGGGCTGTGGGTGTAACAATTGTATTGATGTCCTCATCAGGTTCTGTGACGCCTTTGTCTGGTCGTTGAACACAAACGAAGTACGCGAAGTTGCAGCTATGGCGAACTTTTAATCTAAACAAAACCCAAAGTCTAAACGATGCCGTAAGGGCTGTATATATGGAGGAAGAGGGGGGAATTTCGTGGCCCTTGGTGGAGGGGTCCGAAATCAACCCTATCTCTTGTTTCCCCACACATACGGACTCTAAAAATAGCCTATACTTATGTATTTCGAAATTACATGGGCCTGGCCCAATAATAAGGTGACGCAGCACCTAAAATAGCCTCGGGACGAAATTTATGAAGTGGCATCTTGTATATTTCGTCCAAGGCTTCATGCACCCATTATGGTGGCTTCAAAGTCCTGAAATCATCACTTGTAACTCCGTTCTTGTTCCCCTTGCGCATGCCATCATCTCCATGCTTGTTCTTGCTCCAATGTTCATCCTTCTCCAAGCTAGGCCCTTCATTTGTAAGCAAAACAAATGTATCCAATTTAGGCAGCATCATATTCTCATGAACATTAGAATCATTATCAAGAAACGAAAGTACCTGATAATTTAATTGGCGTGCGCGAGCTCTAGTAATTGGTCCCGTATATGTAGCAGTAGGGGCTGTGGGTGTAACAATGGTATTGATGTCCTCATCATCCTCCCCTTCTTGAAATGAAGTCGTCCTCGACGGAAACTCATCTTCCTCACCCAAATAAGGCTTCAAATCTGCAATGTTAAAAGTGGGACTAACCCCAAAATCTGCAGGCAGCTCAAGTTTATATGCATTATCATTTATTTTCTCTAACACCTTAAAGGGACCATCAGCACGTGGCATTAGCTTTGATTTGCGCAAATCAGGAAATCTATCCTTACGCAAATGTAACCAAACAAGATCTCCAGGTGCGAACACAACATGTTTTCTACCCTTATCTCCAGCAAGTTTATATTTAGCATTCATACGCTCAATGTTTTCCTTAGTTAACTCATGCATTTTTAAAATCAATTCAGCATGTTGTTTAGCATCAAAATTAACCTTCTCCGAAGATGGAAGAGGCAACAAATCAATAGGTGCACGAGGTAGGAAACCATACACAACTTCAAAAGGGCACATCTTAGTAGTAGAATGCAATGAACGATTATAAGCAAATTCAATATGAGGCAAGCATTCCTCCCACATTTTCTTATTATTCTTCAAAACAGCCCTAAGCATAGTAGACAACGTTCTATTGACTACTTCAGTTTGTCCATCAGTTTGGGGGTGACAAGTAGTACTAAAAAGCAGTTTAGTCCCCAACTTAGCCCATAAACATCTCCAAAAGTGGCTAAGAAATTTAGTATCACGATCTGAAACAATAGTATTTGGAACACCATGCAAGCGAATAATTTCACGAAAGAACAAATCAGCAACATTAACAGCATCATCGCTTTTATGACATGGTATAAAGTGTGCCATTTTCGAGAATCTATCCACGACAACAAATATGCTATCCCTCCCCTTCTTTGTTCGAGGTAAACCTAAAACAAAGTCCATAGATATATCCTCCCAAGGAACACTAGGTAAAGGCAAAGGCATATATAAACCATGAGGATTGAGTCGTGACTTAGCTTTTTGACATGTAGTGCATCGAGCAATAAAACGCTCAACATCCCGTCTCATCTTTGGCCAAAAGAAATGTGTAGCAAGTACGTCCTCCGTCTTCTTCACGCCAAAGTGTCCCATTAATCCTCCTCCATGCGCCTCCTGCAACAACAAAAGACGAACGGAGCTAGCTGGAATGCATAGCTTGTTAGCACGAAACACAAATCCATCGTTAACGACAAACTTGTTCCACATTCTTCCTTCTTTACAATTCTGCATTACATCTTTAAAATCAGCATCATGCACATATTGATCTTTGATGGTCTCCAAACCAAATATTTTGAAGTCAAGTTGTGAAAGCATAGTATAGCGACGAGACAATGCATCAGCAATAACATTTTCTTTTCTGATAGAGGCAAAGGTGTCCCGTCTTTCGATGAGATGGTGGATTTCGCTTTGGTGGAAGTCGACTTTGACGATCCGACTACGAACGTGCTAGGACGTCGCGCCTTAGCAATCGCTAAACCAACTCCGAGAGGTTATTGACCACGCCGGAGCACGATCAACCTGACCACGAGGGTCTGTTTCCTGCGAGCAAACGAAGAACAAGCAAGAAACTAAGATTGCAATCTGGATATTGCGAATATAAGATGAAAGCTTTATTGATCAAGGTGGGGTTCTGTGACGCCTTTGTCTGGTCGTTGAACACAAACGAAGTACGCGAAGTTGCAGCTATGGCGAACTTTTAATCTAAACAAAACCCAAAGTCTAAACGATGCCCTAAGAGCTGTATATATGGAGGAAGAGGGGGGGAATTTCGTGGCCCTTGGTGGAGGAGTCCGAAATCAACCCTATCTCTTGTTTCCCCACACATACGGACTCTAAAAATAGCCTATACTTATGTATTTCGAAATTACATGGGCCTGGCCCAATAATAAGGTGACGCAGCACCTAAAATAGCCTCGGGACGAAATTTATGAAGTGGCATCTTGTATATTTCATCCAAGGCTTCATGCACCCATTATGGTGGCTTCAAAGTCCTGAAATCATCACTTGTAACTCCGTTCTTGTTCCCCTTGCGCATGCCATCATCTCCATGCTTGTTCTTGCTCCAATGTTCATCCTTCTCCAAGCTAGGCCCTTCATTTGTAAGCAAAACAAATGTATCCAATTTAGGCAGCATCATATTCTCATGAACATTAGAATCATTACCAAGAAACGAAAGTACCTGGTAATTTAGTTGGCGTGCACGAGCTCTAGTAATTGGTCCAGTATGTATAGCAGCAGGGGCTGTGGGTGTAGCAATTGTATTGATGTCCTCATCATCCTCCCCTTCTTGAAATGAAGTCGTCCTCGACGGAAGTTCATCTTCCTCACCCAAATAAGGCTTCAAATCTGCAATGTTAAAAGTGGGACTAACCCCAAAATCTGCAGGCAGCTCAAGTTTATATGCATTATCATTTATTTTCTCTAACACCTTAAAGGGACCATCAGCACGTGGCATTAACTTTGATTTGCGCAAATCAGGAAATCTATCCTTACGCAAATGTAACCAAACAAGATCTCCAGGTGCAAACACAACATGTTTTCTACCCTTATCTCCAGCAAGTTTATATTTAGCATTCATGCGCTCAATGTTTTCCTTAGTTAACTCATGCATTTTTAAAATCAATTCAGCACGTTGTTTAGCATCAAAATTAACCTTCTCCGAAGATGGAAGAGGCAACAAATCAATAGGTGCACGAGGTAGGAAACCATACACAACTTCAGAAGGGCACATCTTAGTAGTAGAATGCAATGAACGATTATAAGCAAATTCAATATGAGGCAAGCATTCCTCCCACATTTTCTTATTATTCTTCAAAACAGCCCTAAGCATAGTAGACAATGTTCTATTGACTACTTCAGTTTGTCCATCAGTTTGGGGGTGACAAGTAGTACTAAAAAGCAGTTTAGTCCCCAACTTAGCCCATAAACATCTCCAAAAGTGGCTAAGAAATTTAGTATCACGATCTGAAACAATAGTATTTGGCACACCATGCAAGCGAATAATTTCACAAAAGAACAAATCAGCAACATTAACAACATCATCGCTTTTATGACATGGTATAAAGTGTGCCATTTTCGAGAATCTATCCACGACAACAAATATGCTATCCCTCCCCTTCTTTGTTCGAGGTAAACCTAAAACAAAGTCCATAGATATATCCTCCCAAGGAACACTAGGTACAGGCAAAGGCATATATAAACCATGAGGATTGAGTCGTGACTTAGCTTTTTGACATGTAGTGCAGCGAGCAACAAAGCGCTCAACATCCCGTCTCATCTTTGGCCAAAAGAAATGTGTAGCAAGTACGTCCTCCGTCTTCTTCACACCAAAGTGTCCCATTAATCCTCCTCCATGCGCCTCCTGCAACAACAAAAGACGAACGGAGCTAGCTGGAATGCATAGCTTGTTAGCACGGAACACAAATCCATCATTAACGATGAACTTGTTCCATGTTCTTCCTTCTTTACAATTCTGCAATACATCTTTAAAATCAGCATCGTGCACATATTGATCTTTGATGGTCTCCAAACCAAATATTTTGAAGTCAAGTTGTGAAAGCATAGTATAGCGACGAGACAATGCATCAGCAATAACATTTTCTTTTCCCTTCTTGTGTTTAATGACATAAGGGAAAGTCTCAATGAATTCAACCCATTTAGCATGTCTACGATTCAGTTTAGCTTGACTTTTAATATGTTTCAAAGATTCATGATCAGAATGTATAACAAATTCTTTGGGCCATAAATAATGTTGCCATGTTTCTGAAGTCCGAACAAGAGCATATAATTCTTTATCATAAGTAGAATAATTCAGACTAGGCCCACTCAATTTTTCAGAGAAGTATGCAACAGGTTTGCCATCTTGTAATAACACACCTCCTAATCCAATTCCACTAGCATCACATTCAAGCTCAAAAGTCTTATTAAAATCAGGAAGTTGGAGTAAAGGAGCATGTGTCAACTTATCTTTCAATACCGTGAAGGCTTCTTCCTGTGCGGTACCCCAAAGAAAAGGCACATCTTTCTTTGTAAGCTCATTGAGAGGTGCAGCAATGGTGCTGAAATCTCTCACAAAACGCCTATAGAATCCAGCGAGGCCAAGAAAACTCCTCACTTGTGTGACCGTTTTGGGCTGCGGCCAACTCTCAATAGCTTCAATCTTGGCTTTATCAACTTCAATTCCCTGTGGAGTAACAACATAGCCAAGAAACGATACTCGGTCGGTGCAAAAGGTGCACTTCCCAAGGTTACCAAACAAACGTGCATCACGTAGAGCAATAAAAACAGCACGTAAATGTTCCAAATGTTCTTCCAAAGATCTGCTATAAATCAATATGTCATCAAAGTAAACTACCACAAATCGTCCAATGAAAGCACGTAAAACTTCGTTCATTAATCTCATGAAAGTACTAGGTGCATTAGTTAACCCAAAAGGCATGACTAACCACTCATATAATCCAAACTTAGTTTTAAATGCTGTTTTCCATTCATCTCCCAATTTCATACGAATTTGATGGTAGCCACTACGCAAATCAACTTTGGAGAATATTGTAGAGCCACTCAATTCATCAAGCATATCATCTAGCCTAGGAATAGGATGACGATAACGAATAGTAATATTATTAATGCCTCTACAATCAACACACATACGTGATGTACCATCCTTTTTTGGCACTAGAATAATAGGAACAGCACAAGGACTAAGGGATTCGCGTATATAACCTTTGTCGAGAAGCTCTTGTACTTGACGCATAATCTCCTTCGTCTCCTCTGGATTGGTACGGTATGGTGCACGGTTTGGCAGTGAAGCACCGGGAATTAAGTCAATCTGATGCTCAATCCCTCAAATAGGCGGTAATCCCGGTGGCACGTCTTGTGGAAAAACGTCAGCGAACTCCTGCAAAATGTTAGTGACAGCAGGAGGCAAAGAGGAAGGCACGTCCTCGAATGAAAATAATGCCTCTTTGCACACAAAAGCATAGCAAACAGATTTGCTGAAATCTAGCTCATCAATATCAGATTTGGTGGCAAATAAACATGCACTTTTCAATTTAATTTCAGAAGCAACACTAGATGGTTTATTATTAGTCTTCATTTGTTGCTCAAATTCTTTTGCCACAATCTGATTTTCACTCTTATTCTTCTCCTGTTTTGCTTTATTAGCTCTATTAATATCATCTTTCAAAATGGAATCAGGAGTCATAGGAAGCAAAGTAATATTTTTATCCTTATGAACAAGAGTATAGTGATTGTTTCTACCATGGTGTACAGAATTTTTATCAAATTGCCATGGTCTACCAAGTAATAAGGAACATGCTTGCATAGGTACCACATCACAATCAACATAATCAGCATATGTAGAGAGACTAAAATGCACACGAACAGTACGTGTTACCTTAACCTTGCCGCTGTTGTTGAACCATTGGATGTAGTAAGGATGTGGATGTGGTCTTGTGGTGAGAGAAAGCTTCTACACCATCTCCATGCTAGCCAAGTTGTTGCAACTACCTCCGTCTATGATGACGCGCACAGAACGTTCCTTCACAACTCCCTTGGTATGGAACAAATTGTGCCTCTGATTTTGCTCAGCTTGTGTGACCTGCACACTCAAAACACGTTGAGCAACTAAACATTCATACCTGTCAGCGTCTTCAGGAGCCATGTATTGCGTCTCATGATCAGAATCATCTCCACCATGTTCTTCACGTGTAATAAGAGCCAAAGTCTCCTCACCATAGTCACTAGCGGACTCATATCCACCATCCGCGGTAGCAATCATCACACGCGGAGATTTGCATTCTCTCGCATAATGACCTCCTCCCTTACAACGACGACAAATAATATCACTTGTGTGCCCTGTTGATGCCATGGAAGAAGAAGAACTCCGTGCAGGCCCAGCAGGTGCGCTCTTGGCAGATAATGGTGGTTGTGCCTGTTTTCTTGTATCACGACTGGAGGAGGCACCTAATTGAGGTGCTGGTGCAGTTGAAGTAGAAGATGCACGCGTTGTCCATGATGACGGTCGGCCTGCAGAAAAGTTAGTTCGTGCCAATGCTTGCCGATCCTGCACTTCACGTTCAGCTTTACAAGCAAGATGGAATAAACGAGTGATATTAGTATACTCCTTATAGTCTAGAATGGTCTGAATCTCTCTATTTAATCCACCCAGAAAACGTGCAAGCATAGCTTCATTCTCCTCAACAATACCACATCTAATCATGCCAGTTTGTAATTCCTGATAATATTCTTCTACAGAATTTTTTCCTTGTCTTAAGCGCTGTAAGTTTTGAAGCAATTCACGTTGATAATATGGTGGAACCCAACGAGTACGCATAGCAGTTTTCAAAGCAGCCCAAGTAGCGGGAATAGGATATAATCTACAATGTTCAGACCACCAGACACATGCAAAACTAGTGAAAGCACAAACAGCAGCAGTAACCCGTCTCTCCTCGGGATATTGTAAACATGTAAAACGTTGTTCAGTTTCTAACTCCCAAGTAAGATATATATCAGGAACATATCTACCCTCAAATGGTGGAATATTAAATTTCAGTTTAGGAATATGGACATCATCTCGTACCTGAGGTGGTGGTGCAGGCCTACCATTACGAATATATACCTGAGGTCGACCTGGTGGTGGTGGTGCTGGTGGCTGCACGTAGTTCGGATTTTGATCAACCTCATCCTCATAATCTCCCACATAATCATCATCCTCCTGGGTACCAGCAGCAGCAGTAGCAGGAGCCAAAGAAGCACCAACAGCAGTAGCAGCGGCACCAGAATTTTGTCCTGGCTCAATAGGAACACGCTGTGCTCGTCCATACTGATTCGGAAGGGGGCGTAGTTGTTGTTGTTGCAGAGGTGCGACAGGTGCTGCCGGTGGTGGAAGACGCGCAAGCAGTTCATTAAATCTGTTATCGAGCTTTGTTTCGAACGTCTTCTCAAGGCCAGTAATCTTCTCCATGGCCTCTTCAAAATTGTTCAGCACATCTTGCACCTGTTCAGTCATCATTTGCTGAAACTTATCATGAAACTCCTTGTTCGATAAGTTCTCCCAGTCAATCTCGTCGGCTTGTGATCCTGGCATGGTTAGCAGCAATAGAAACACACAAGAATATGATCCTACAGACTACTAAGAAGTGGTGGTGGTGTATCACAAATCCGTCAAGCAAATCTCAAATTCTTACCAGTTCTTACCCAGCAGCAGGCGGTGATCGGCAACCGTTGTAGTCAAAAACTCTCAAAGCTTGGATAGAGAGATTACCAGGGAGAGTCAAACACACGACGTAGATGTATGTGGAGCTGGGAAGGCTTATAATATGGTAGCAAAAAGGGTCAGCAATAATCAATTCAGAGATGCAAAGTTGAATAAACGCTCAACGACGGTACTGTGCTGGTCCTAGGCTAGACTGTGCTAGAGACGCGAGCCTAGAACACCAACAAAATCACGGCGCGGCACGTAAACAAGGGAAAAGCACACTCTGAAAAAAAAATTCGCTCTTTTTTTTTTGCGCTCTTTTTTTTTGCGCTGCTTTTTTTTTGCGAAAAATCACTATAATGGCGAGTGTCTCAAAACTCTTCCTAGCTCAAACGGACAGGATGGGCACGAAATTTTTTCGACCAATTTTTTTTTTCGACTGCCCGGACCCAAAAAGTGGAAACGGGTCAAAAAAAACTTCCTATAATGGCAACTGTCTCAAAACACTCAGAAACACCTAAAAATAGGATAACCAGAATTTTTTTCGAAAAATGCGTTTTCGAAAAATTTTGGGCCTAAACGGAGCGTGGCTACCCGACTCTTTTTTTTCCGAAACCTACTCCGGCAAGGAAACACGAATCGGAATCTAGATGGATCTCGAAAACAAACCTAATATGCAAGGAACTCGGATTGGTGGTGGATATATGGTGGTATATGGACACGGATTGGTGGTGGTAGCGGTGGTAGTATATGGATATGGATCGGAGCGGTGGTGGTAGATGGCAGGGGCGATGATGATGGTGCGGCGGCGGCGTGACAACTTATGACCAGAACTCGAAACTCTAAAAGACTAGACTCTAAGACCAGCAACTAGACACGACGATGCAACCGCAAATTCAACAAAGCAAAACCCTCAAAAGATTATGCAAAGGCTCAGATTGGTTCGGATATGATGAACTAACCCTAATTTTTTTTGTGGCTTTTTCGTGGACTATAGGTATGAAGAACAGACTCGATCTAAACTACGAAAAACTGTAAAATCTCACCGAGCAACCTGGAAATCTGATACCACTTGATAGAGGCAAAGGTGTCCCGTCTTTCGATGAGATGATGGATATCGCTTTGGTGGCAGTCGACTTTGACGATCCGACTACGAACGTGCGAGGACGTCGCGCCTTAGCAATCGCTAAACCAACTCCGAGAGGTTATTGACCACGCCGGAGCACGATCAACCTGACCACGAGGGTCTGTTTCCTGCGAGCAAACGAAGAACAAGCAAGAAACTGAGATTGCAATCTGGATATTGCGAATATAAGATGAAAGCTTTATTGATCAAGGTGGGGTTCTGTGACGCCTTTGTCTGGTCGTTGAACACAAACGAAGTACGCGAAGTTGCAGCTATGGCGAACTTTTAATCTAAACAAAACCCAAAGTCTAAACGATGCCCTAAGGGCTGTATATATGGAGGAAGAGGGGGGAATTTCGTGGCCCTTGGTGGAGGGGTCCGAAATCAACCCTATCTCTTGTTTCCCCACACATACGGACTCTGAAAATAGCCTATACTTATGTATTTCGAAATTACATGGGCCTGGCCCAATAATAAGGTGACGCAGCACCTAAAATAGCCTCGGGACGAAATTTATGAAGTGGCATCTTGTATATTTCGTCCAAGGCTTCATGCACCCATTATGGTGGCTTCAAAGTCCTGAAATCATCACTTGTAACTCCGTTCTTGTTCCCCTTGCGCATGCCATCATCTCCATGCTTGTTCTTGCTCCAATGTTCATCCTTCTCCAAGCTAGACCCTTCATTTGTAAGCAAAACAAATGTATCCAATTTAGGCAGCATCATATTCTCATGAACATTAGAATCATTACCAAGAAACGAAAGTACCTGGTAATTTAGTTGGCGTGCACGAGCTCTAGTAATTGGTCCAGTATGTATAGCAGCAGGGGCTGTGGGTGTAACAATTGTATTGATGTCCTCATCACATACCAAGGGAGTTGTGAAGGAACGTTCTGTGCGCGTCATAATAGACGGAGGGAGCTGCAACAACTTGGCTAGCATGGAGATGGTGGAGAAGCTTTCTCTCACCACAAGACCACATCCACATCCTTACTACATCCAATGGTTCAACAACAGCGGCAAGGTTAAGGTAACACGTACTGTTCGTGTGCATTTTAGTATCTCTACATATGCTGATTATGTTGATTGTGATGTGGTACCTATGCAAGCATGTTCCTTATTACTTGGTAGACCATGGCAATTTGATAAAAATTCTGTACACCATGGTAGAAACAATCACTATACTCTTGTTCATAAGGATAAAAATATTACTTTGCTTCCTATGACTCCTGATTCCATTTTGAAAGATGATATTAATAGAGCTAATAAAGCAAAACAGGAGAAGAATAAGAGTGAAAATCAGATTGTGGCAAAAGAATTTGAGCAACAAATGAAGCCTAATAATAAACCATCTAGTGTTGTTTCTGAAATTAAATTGAAAAGTGCATGTTTATTTGCCACCAAATCTGATATTGGTGAGCTAGATTTCAGCAAATCTGCTTTTGTGTGCAAAGAGGCATTATTTTCATTCGAGGACGTGCCTTCCTCTTTGCCTCCTGCTGTCACTAACATTTTGCAGGAGTTCGCTGACGTCTTTCCACAAGACGTGCCACCGGGATTACCGCCTATTCGAGGGATTGAGCATCAGATTGACTTAATTCCCGGTGCTTCACTGCCAAACCGTGCACCATACCGTACCAATCCAGAGGAGACGAAGGAGATTATGCGTCAAGTACAAGAGCTTCTCGACAAAGGTTATATACGCGAATCCCTTAGTCCTTGTGCTGTTCCTATTATTCTAGTGCCGAAAAAGGATGGTACATCACGTATGTGTGTTGATTGTAGAGGCATTAATAATATTACTATTCGTTATCGTCATCCTATTCCTAGGCTAGATGATATGCTTGATGAATTGAGTGGCTCTACAATATTCTCCAAAGTTGATTTGCGTAGTGGCTACCATCAAATTCGTATGAAATTGGGAGATGAATGGAAAACAACATATAAAACTAAGTTTGGATTATATGAGTGGTTAGTCATGCCTTTTGGGTTAACTAATGCACCTAGTACTTTCATGAGATTAATGAACGAAGTTTTACGTGCTTTCATTGGACGATTTGTGGTAGTTTACTTTGATGACATATTGATTTATAGCAGATCTTTGGAAGAACATTTGGAACATTTACGTGCTGTTTTTATTGCTCTACGTGATGCACGTTTGTTTGGTAACCTTGGGAAGTGCACCTTTTGCACCGACCGAGTATCTTTTCTTGGCTATGTTGTTACTCCACAGGGAATTGAAGTTGATAAAGCCAAGATTGAAGCTATTGAGAGTTGGCCGCAGCCCAAAACGGTCACACAAGTGAGGAGTTTTCTTGGCCTCGCTGGATTCTATAGGCGTTTTGTGAGAGATTTCAGCACCATTGCTGCACCTCTCAATGAGCTTACAAAGAAAGATGTGTCTTTTCTTTAGGGTACCGCTGATAGAGGCGGAGGTGTCCCGTCTTTCGATGAGATGGTGGATTTCGCTTTGGTGGAAGTCGACTTTGACGATCCGACTACGAACGTGCGAGGACGTCGCGCCTTAGCAATCGCTAAACCAACTCCGAGAGGTTATTGACCACGCCGGAGCACGATCAACCTGACCACGAGGGTCTGTTTCCTGCGAGCAAACGAAGAACAAGCAAGAAACTAAGATTGCAATCTGGATATTGCGAATATAAGATGAAAGCTTTATTGATCAAGGTGGGGTTCTGTGACGCCTTTGTCTGGTCGTTGAACACAAACGAAGTACGCGAAGTTGCAGCTATGGCGAACTTTTAATCTAAACAAAACCCAAAGTCTAAACGATGCCCTAAGGGCTGTATATATGGAGGAAGAGGGGGGAATTTCGTGGCCCTTGGTGGAGGAGTCCGAAATCAACCCTATCTCTTGTTTCCCCACACATATGGACTCTAAAAATAGCCTATACTTATGTATTTCGAAATTACATGGGCCTGGCCCAATAATAAGGTGACGCAGCACCTAAAATAGCCTCGGGACGAAATTTATGAAGTGGCATCTTGTATATTTCGTCCAAGGCTTCATGCACCCATTATGGTGGCTTCAAAGTCCTGAAATCATCACTTGTAACTCCGTTCTTGTTCCCCTTGCGCATGCCATCATCTCCATGCTTGTTCTTGCTCCAATGTTCATCCTTCTCCAAGCTAGGCCCTTCATTTGTAAGCAAAACAAATGTATCCAATTTAGGCAGCATCATATTCTCATGAACATTAGAATCATTATCAAGAAACGAAAGTACCTGATAATTTAATTGGCGTGCGCGAGCTCTAGTAATTGGTCCCGTATATGTAGCAGTAGGGGCTGTGGGTGTAACAATGGTATTGATGTCCTCATCACCCACCGGCGGGACAAGTTGTCCCTACTCCGGCGCCTCACGAGAGAGTCGTGTTCCTTCCCCATTTTGTTCGTGGGCTCGGGTTTCCCCTCCACCCATTTGTACGTGGAGTCATGTATTACTATGGGGTTGATTTTCATTATCTTTCCCCCAACTCTTTTCTCAATATCTCGACGTTCATCGTCGCATGCGAGGCCTACCTCCGGATTCCGCCTCACTTCGGCCTGTGGCTGAAGATTTTCAATGTGAAGCCCAAGGTGGTGAGTGGCGAACACGCCGAGTGCGGCGGCGCCATGGTGAGCAAGATGCCCAAGGTAGTTTGGCCGAAGGGCACCTTCAACGACTCCGTCAAGGAGTGGCAGCAGCAGTGGTTTTATATCACCGAACCACGCGGCAAAAAGTGGGCTGCAGCTCTTGAGCTCAGATCTGGAGCTCCACTGCGGCTCACGTCCTGGCCCAAGAAGGGCCCGAACTGGTGCTCGTCCGATGAGCTGTCACTACCCAGACGCGCGTTCAGAGTATGGTTAACAAGGACGTCAAACTTGTTGACGTTGTCTAGGTGATGCTAGTTCGCCTGGTTCTCCCTTGCCAGCGTCGAGCCTGCACTTTGTGGGAGTTCGACCCAGCCGAGCACCAAACCCTCCAGGAGCTCTACGATCCTCCCACGGGGATATTTGGAAGGTGCTCTTCAAGTCCGGCAAATGGTCGGATTCCATCGAGGATCGGGTGTATCAATCATCCCATTCTCCAGACCGAGTAAGTTACAGCCACGCCCAGTCCATCCATGCTTCAGTTAGCATGTCCTGAGGGAAAATTCTAATCGTGTCTCATCGTGACCTCAGGGATGGATAAAGAAGGTGGAGCGGATACAATGTCCGGCCCCACTGCCGGAGGAACCGGCCGGACCTCTTCTAACGAAGATGCTGGTCCCTGCGCCTTACAAGGCGCCCAAGAAGGAGGCCTCCAAGAAGGTCAAGAAGACCCGGAGTGGCCTCCGTTGTCGCGAGGCTTCGGACGCCAGATCCGAAGGCTCCAGCGATGCTCCTTCTTCCAAAGACGAAGAGGAGGAAGTAGAGGAGGAGAGCCCCGCTCTGCAAGCGGGAAGAAGCGTGCAGTTTCCCCATCCCTGGAGGCCGAATCGCCCAAGCGGGGGCAAGGTTCCCCTCCAGAGGCATCCACCCCGGCTGCCGATAACATCCCGGAGTGGGATCCCGAGGCCCATCCCCTGGGAAAATCGTAAGTAACCAAAATCCAAATACGCCTATGTATCCAGGGTCGTCTAGGCATAGTAGTTTTAACTATCGCCACATCTCATACAGCCCGGCGAGCTCTCCTGCCGGACAGTCCTCATCGGAGGATTCGTTGAGCTCGAATGCTGTGGCGAGCAAGACGCCTCTGAGGACTCCTTTTCCGAAGTCTGGGTGCGACACCGAGGTGTTGTCTCAAAGAGACTTAGAGCCGGATAAGGTTCGGAAGGCCTCTAGGACTCCAGGATCGGGCGAGAGGACACCTTCCATGGAGGGAGGTTTGACTACTCCGCCGGCAACCTCTGTCTACGCAGAGCTGCCGGGTGGTCTATTGACAGCGTTAAGGAACACGTCCGTCGTCGATGAACATCGGACCCTTATGGGTACGGTGGTTGGAAAGATTCAGGCTGCCGAAAGCAGGCTGAATGAGTCATGTCTTGGCCTTATAAAGGCTTTTGAGGTATGGTTTCTAAGGAACCTTTAAAGAATCGTCATGATATGAGGAGTAGCCCCTGATACACTGTCCGGCAAAAGAGAGCCGTGCAGGGGATCAAACCCTGTAATGGGAACCTTTGTTTAATGATGTATACCCATTTGTTTGAAAACAGGCGTCTGCGGAGAGGGCTGCAGCTCATGATGCGGAAGTGTCCGGACTGAAGCAGAGGCTGGAACGGGCCGAAGAAGAACTTGGTCATGTGAAGAAGCAATTAGAAGAGAAGCAAGGTATGTTTAAACATTTTCTTGCATTGGGCACCAATGAATAAGTGTGTTTATTGAAAAGTATTTATGTCATACGCCCTAGGAGCGAGTGCCAAATATGAGGCGCTGAAAAAGGCGGTGGCTGATGCCCGCGAGAAGGCTGCCGCCGAACAGGTGCTTCGTGAAAAACACGAGGCCAGGGTCGTTACAGCTGAGCGGAAGCTCCAGGAGGCTGTGACGAAAAGCGAGAGCTTGGAGCAGAGTCTAGTAGGGAAAGAATCCGAACTCGCCCAAGCTCTTCAAGCCGCGGAAGATGCTCGGGAAGAAGCCCGAGGTGCTGTACACATTCAGGAGGCCTGGAAAGTTGCGGCTGGTAAGGCCTATTGTATCTATGGCCATTATTACGTTATAGTGCGAAGAACTCTAAGCGGCAAGCTGAATTCTTGATTTCGCAAGAGCGTTTGCGGATCTGCCTCGCAGCATATTAGATGCTGCCCAATTTTACCAGACCGAGGAGAGGGAGTCTGCGAAGAGCAACTTCTGGTCGTAGTATCTGGCGCCGAACTATCCGGTGCCTTTTATCGATCAACTGAAGCAGCTGGTCAAAGTGCACCAGGCAGCCGAACTAGCCATGAAGGACTTGATTATCCGGCTGTGGCTTGCAGAGCCATTTCCAAGCAGTTACTTCGAACTCGTGAAGCGGATTGTGGGCGCATGTCCTCGGCTTGATACTATCAAGCGATCAGTCTGTATAGAAGGTGCTCGCATGGCGCTTGCCCATGCGAAAGTGCATTGGGGGAAGCTTGATGTGGAGAAGCTGATAACTGAGGGGCCACCGGAGGGTAAGGAGCATCGCAAGCCCGAACTGTATTATGAAGGTGTAATGAAGGGTGCCCGCCTGGCGGCGGATAAGTGCGCCAAAGACATTATATTTCCCTGAGGGCATTCTTGCCAATGTTTGTAATATGGGATAATGGCACTATTATTATATGTTGCATGTTTTGTTTGAACATATGTTCTTCCTTTGCGGCTGTTTATTGTATGTAAATTCTGAAAGTTGGCTAGTCGTCAGCTTTAGCCCCCACGTGAGAAGTACGGGGGTGTTCGGGGTATTCCTGAACACTCTTTATCTCGTGATTGGGTCCTTATAAGGAGGTGTTTCGCACCACGAACCAGGCAATCGGACTATAGAGCTTTACTACTCTCACTTAGCCATAGGAATTTGAGTATGGTCGGCGCAGCCCCTAGTGTTCGGAAGGCCGGACTAGGGGCTCTATTGGCACCTGATCGGAATACCGATCCGTCGCAATCTTCATTTTATAGTGGCGTTACACGGAATAAATCTTTAAGGATTTTACAACCTCTCAAACAGCTGACCGGCTCTCGCAGCATCATGACAGTCGGTTTTCGGCTTTCTCTACTAAGGCGCTCGTCCGGCTGAACCAGGATGCAATCGCAGTAGTTCTCCCAACGCTACCTTAGCCGACGGAACGGAACGTAAGGTACCAAAACATGGGAGCCGGGCAAACCCTACCAATGACCCAAGACATGATTCAGAGCTGATGCATATAGTGTTATAAGTTCGGGGTGCCGAGCGACCGAAAAGGTGGTAGGACTTTGTTGCCGTATTGTGCAGCCCCTGGCATAACCAGGCGTGACACGAAGCGTGGCTGCCGTATTGTGGCAAAGAGGCGTCGATGACAAACGACGGCCGGTGCATGTTATTTAAGTCTACACAGTGCAGTAGGATGATATGTCTGTGCATATGAGTGCGATTTATGATTATGAGAAAGGGATGGTTTTTGGCAGAACCTGTGATGGCCGGACTGGTGGGGGCTGTGAATGGATCAAAAATGGATCCGAACTGCCTTCTAACTGCATGGTTCTATCCTTGTGTGTCCGGGCCGAGTCCGCGCCGCTAATCCTATTCTGCATAAAAGTTAGTTTGTAAAGGTAAATGTTTGGAGGCGGCTGAGCGTCCTCCCGTGATTGGTCTAGAGGTTCCTGATCGGACCCTGGTGACCCTAGCTGCTATTCCGAGAAGTAGCCCGGACTCCTCAGTTGGTGTCCGGTTCGTTGGCTGTTATATCAAAATATTGATAGGTATGCACGACTTGTTACTCCGGCAGTTGTATGATTTCCGCTCTAGTGGCTGGGTTTGGCCTTGTACGTAGGCGTGAGTATATCACTGATTTTGGCCTTACAGCCTACCACGTGGAATCTAGTCTGCGTGGTTCGTCCCGTTAGCAGACGGTGAGTTACCGTATGAGGGGAATGCGCCGATGATGTGGCGTTTTTTGATTATCTGAGAACAACCGTTAGAGCGGTGGGCCAATGAACTTGGCCTTTGCGCCTGACATCTTTATTTGCAAATTCATACCCGCGGGGGCTTTATGTGTTATGGAGCCCCTGGACCACTAGGTCTGGGGGTGCGGTAATTGAATTGCCGCAGTTTGTATGATAGGGGGGCGATCGGCCATACTGTTTGTGCCCTGGGGGTCTCTTGACTAGACACCTCCCTTCATTGTTTCCGGCACACGACCGGTCGCTTTGTTTTGAAGATTCTGCATTCTCTATTGGTATGCTTTGTCGTCCTTCTAGGAGTACCATGAATTGCACACGGTTAATCAACTATGTGGCTCGGGCCGAATAGGCTTGAGCCGTTCTTTGTCCGTTGCCGGACTGGGGGTTCCTGGACTTGGCGCCAGCTTCCTTGGCTTGACGTTTATGACCGTTGCGCCGAGGCTTTAGGATGCCTCTTTGTGTATCCTTTTTGCTGTCTTGGACCGTGGTGATGTGTGGATGTCGGATTGTGTGCCTTTGGTTCTCCTTCTTAGGTTGAGGTAGCCAATTGTGCCTCGTATGCCCTTTACTAGGGCGGTCAAATCCGTACGTTTTGGCGGCCAAGATCTTGGTCCACCTATCCGCTAGCAAATCTCGGTCAGCTTGAAGCTGCTCTTGCTTCCTTTGCAAACTCTTTGCCGTGGCTATGAGTTGTCACTTAAAGCAAACTTGTTCCACTGGGTCTTCAGGCACGCCGAATTCGTCATTATCGAGGCCTACCTCGTCTTCGGAGGGGGTGTATAGTCGTCCCTTTCCAAGTATCCCATCGTAGCCGGTCCGGCCTGCTTGAAGGTGGGCTGATCGGGGTTGTATTCCTCTTCGGCACCATCCGGGCTGATTCCACCTCCGGGGCCGGTATTGATGTGGCGGGGCTTGGAGCGGCGCCGAGGGCGCCTATGTTTTGCTTTTTCTCCTGAGGGGTTATCCTCTACTGCCTCATCGCCATTTGTTTCTTCTGGAGTGTCCGCCATATGTATATCGTATAAAGAGGTGGTTGTCCACCATCCTGTGAGCGGTGGCTCCTGTAGGTCTCCTGCATCGTCGTCCATACCGTCGATGTCTTCGAAGTCGAAGTCGAAGTCGAACACATCGGTTAAATCATCGATCGTGGCGAAAAAGTGGGTGGTGGGTGGGAAGCGAATTCCTTCGTCACCTGCTTCCCACTCAAGCCGGACATAGTTCGGCCTAGAGCCTCCTGACAAAAATAGAGACTTTAATGAGTTCAGCATGTCGCCAAAAGGCGAGTGCTGAAAGATGTCCGCAGCGGTAAACTCCATTACCGGAGCCCAACCTGGCTCGGCTGGCTTGAGAGTGTGCGGACGTGAGCCAACAACCGGATATGAGTCCGGGGGCCCAGGGTTACAGGCCTCCACAGAGATGTGACCTGTGTTCGGCTCCACCGCCGATGAGCGCGCGGCCTGCAGGGCGGGGTCGATCCCTCTGTCCTCGGGCAATGCAACCTGTTCCGGATTTAGATCCGGGGCTATTGCAGGGATGATGTTCCGAGCATTGTCCGACAGAAGGTCTAGGCCGTGCTCGTCGTGACTTTCCGGCGCTCCCGACACAGGGCCGAATCCGTCAAAGATCAAGTCTCCGCGAATATCCGCCGTGTAGTTCAAGTTTCCGAGCCTGATCTAGTGGCCAGGGGCATAGCTGTCGATCTGCTCCAGATGACCAAGGGAATTGGCCCGCAGTGCGAAGCCGCCGAACACAAAGATCTGTCGGGGGAGAAAAGTCTCCCCCTGGACTATGTTGTTGATGATTGAAGCGACGACGCAGAGGAACTCTCAATGAAAGCATCAATGTCGGTGTCAAAACCAGCGGATCTTGGGTAGGGGGTCCCGATCTGTCCGGGGAGAAAAGTCTCCCCCTGGACTGTGTTGTTGATGATTGAAGACGCCGTCAAGCCTTGAAGCGACGACGCAGCGGAACTCTCAATGAAAGCACCAATGTCGGTGTCAAAACCGGCGGATCTCGGGTAGGGGGTCCCGATCTGTGCGTCTTAGGCTGATGGTAACAGGAAGCAAGGGACACAATGTTTACCCAGGTTTGGGCCCTCTCGATGGAGGTAAAACCCTACTTCCTGCTTGATTAATATTGAAGATATGAGTAGTACAAGAGTAGATCTACCACGAGATCGTAGAGGCTAAACCCGAAGAGCTAGCCTATGATCGTATGATTGTAATTGTGATCGACCTTCGAAGGACCATCCTCTCCGGTTTATATAGACACCGGAGAGGGGTAGGGTTTACATGGAGTCGGTTACAAGGAAGGAAACATAATATCCGAGTCGCCAAGCTTTTCTTCCATGCAAAGGAGAGTCCCATCCGGACACGAGCCGAAGTCTTGAGTCTTGTATCTTGACGCTTCTATTGTTCGGACGATGTATATAGTTCGGCTGTCCGGATACCCCCTAATCCAGGACTCCCTCAGATGCCACTCGGGGTCATTCCCAAGCTTAGTTGCTTTCTTCTCTTTTATATAATGGCTTGGGATGCCATGGGGCATCCCCAAGGTTAGGCTCTTCTTACTCCTTACTCTTTCATCCATCATGATCTCACCCAAACTTGAAAACTTTAATCACACAAAACTCAACACAATCTTCGTGAGATCCGTTTGTAATACAAAGCAAATCACTACTCTAAGTACTGTTGCAAACCCATTGATATTTTATTTTTTGCATTATATCTACTATATTCCAACTTTACCATGGATTATACCCTCCAATACAAACCATAGATTCATCAAAATAAGCACACAACACAAAGAAAACAGAATCTGTCAAAAACAGAACAGTCTGTAGCAATCTGAAAACTTTGAATACTTCTGTAACTCCAAAAATTCGGAAAATTTAGGAAAACATGGGCAATTTGTATATAAATCTTGTGTACATAAATCAGGATTTTATCACACTTCTGTGAATTTTCAAAAAAAATTTACTAGACGCAAAAGTTTCTGTTCTTTAACAAGATCAAATCAACTATCACCCAACATGATCCCAAAGGCTTTGCTGGACACAAACACTAATTAGAGCATAAAAAACACAGTCATAACAGTATCAAAATTGTGAAATCACTCAAGAACAGAAAGAAATAGACAAAAATAAATTTTATTCATTGGGTTGCCTCCCAACAAGCGCTATCGTTTTATGCCCCTAGCAACGCATAATGTATAGATCTAAGTGTGGCATATTTATTTCTAGATCCATAAGATGCTCTCATGATTGATTCATATGGGGCTTAATTCTTGTTCTAGGGAAGTGTTCCATACCCTTCCTTAGTGTAAATTGAAATTTATTGCCTTCTTTCTTATCAATCCCGGCACCAATAGTACGTAAAAACGGTCTACTAAGTATAATTGGACAAGACAGATTGCAATCAATTTCAAGAAAACAATAAAATCTATGGCCACATAATTCCTATTTTCAAGAATAATAACATCATTAATTCTTCCCATAGGCTTTTTAATAGTAGAATCCGCCAAGTGCTAATTTAAAGAACATTCTTCAATATCAGTAAGACCAAGCACATCACATAGAGATTTTAGAAATGTAGAAACACTAGCACCCAAATCACATAAAGCAAAACACTCATAATTTCTAATCTTGACTTTAATGGCGGGTTCCCATTCATCATGTAACTTTCTAGGAATTGAAATCTCTAATTCCAACTTTTCTTCCAAAGCTTTCATCATAGCATCAACGATGTTTAGTAAAAGCTTTATTCTGTTCATAAGCATGCGGTAAATTTATCATGGATTGCAACAAAGAAATACAATCAATCAAATAGAAATTATCATAATTAAAGTCTTTTTAATCCTAAAGAGTGGGGACATCACTAGTTAAAGTTTTGACCTCTCTAAACCCACTTTTATCAATTTTCTCAACAAGATGTTTACCCTCCAAATTATCGGGACGCCTTCTAGCTAAAGTTGACTCTTCTTCAGTCCCTTTATCATTAATCTTAATTGTCCTAAACAAGGAATCAATATAAGAAACACCAATCATGTTAAGATCTTCATCATTTTAGCTCTAAGCATAGCGGTTCTTTTCTTACTTTCAACCATAGAAACATATAAAGCTTTAATTGTTTCCTCAACCTTAGGCACAAATTTTTCATCTTGAGACTTTCTACATCATGAGAAATTCTATCAATGCTTCTAGACATATCATCAATCTTATTCAACTTTTCTTCTATCGTATTGTTGAAAACTTTTTGAGCATTGATAATTTTTTTAATACTATACTCAAGATAAGAGGTATTCCTATTATTATTATAAGAAGTATTACCATAGGAATTACCATAATTATTAGAGGAATTTCCCGGAAAAGGTTTAGGATTAAAATTACCTCTATAAGCATTGTTATTAAAATTGTTTCGCGAAACAAAATTCACATCTATGGCATCACTATTTTGCTCAATCAAAGTAGACAAAGGAAAATCATTAGGATCAATAGGATCACTTTCATTAGAAACCAATTTCATAAGAGCATCAACTTTTTCACTCAAATAATTTATTTCCTCAACCGAATTAACCTTTTTACTAGTAGGCACTCTTTCGGTATGCCATCGTGAATAATTTGCCATAATATTATCAAGAAATTTAGTAGCTTCACCCAAAGTAATTTCCATAAAAGTAGCACCCGCAGCGGAATCTAAAAGATTTCTAGAAACAAAATTCAATCCCGCATAAATTTTTTGTATGATCATCCAAAGATTTAAACCATGAGTAGGACAATTTCTTAGCATCAATTTCATTCTTTCCCAAGATTGTGCAACATGTTCATGCTCATGTTGATTAAAATTCATGATTTGTGTCCTAAGGGAAATAATTTTTGCGGGTGGAAAGTACTTAGTAATAAAAGCATCCTTGCACTTATCCAAAGAATCAACACTATTGCGTGGCAAAGAAGAAAAGCAAATTTTTGCACGATCTCGCAAAGAAAACAGGAATATTTTCAACTTCATAATATCTTTTTCAACATCTTTTTTATTTTGCATATCGCATAATTCTATGAATGTGTCAAGATGAGACGCGCCATCCTCATTAGGAGTACCGGAAAATTGATCTTTCATAACAAGATTCAACAAAGTGGCATTAACATCACAAGACTCCACACTAGTGGCGGGAGGAGCAATTGGAGAGCTAATAAAAACTTTATTATTGGTATAGGAAAAATCATAACTTGGTATTTTCTTGAGACATTGCAACTACGCAAACAAGATTGCAAACAAAAACAGATCTGACGAGAAAACAGCGAAGGAAAAAGAGGGCGAATAAAATGGCAAATTTTTGGGAAGTGGGGGGGTGATGAAAATGAGAGGCAAATGGGAAATAATGTAAAATGCAAGGAGATTAGATTTGTGATTAGGAACCTAGTAGATGTTGAAGATGTCTCCCCGGCAACGACACCAGAAATTCCTTTCGATGCGGCTTGAACTACGTCGGTATTTCCCCAAAGAGGAAGGGGTGATGCAGCACAACTACGGTAGGTATTTCCCTCAGTGATGAGACCAAGATTATCGAACTAGTAGGAGAACCACGCCACACTACGTAAATGGTACCTCCACACAAAGAACAAATACTTGCAACCCGATGTAAAAGAGGGGTTGTCAATCCCTCCCGGGTAAATAAGATAGATAAAGTTGTAGTAGACTGGATAAACAGATCTCGCGGGAACGCGAGATAAAATTAATTATAATAAATTGCAGCAAGGTATTTTTGGGTTTTTGGATCTGAAAATAAAAGCGAATAAAAATAGGTCTCAAAGGCAAATATGATACAGATGAGACCCGAGGGCCGTAGATTTCACTTGTGGCATCTCTCGAGAAAAATAGCATAGAGTGGGTAAACAAATTACTATTGGGAAATTGATAGAACTTCGAATAATTACAACATTATCCAGGCAATGATCATTATATATGCATCATGTACAAGATTAGTAGACCGACTCCTGCCTGCACCTACTACTATTACTCCACGCATTGACCGCTATCCAGCATGCATCTAGTGTATTAAGTTCATGGAGAAACAGAGTAATGCAATAAGACCGATGACATGATGTAGACAAGATCTATTCGTGTAGGAATAGACCCTATCTTATTATCCTTAATAGCAACGATACATAGGTGTCATTTCCTCTTCTGTCACTGGGATTGAGCACCCAAAGTTAGAACCCATCACAAAGCACCTCTTCCCATGGCAAGAAAAATAAATCTTGTCGGCCTAACTAAACCAAAGATTCGAAGAAGAAATACGAGGCTATAAGTAATCATGCATATAAGAGATCAAAACTCAAATAACTTTCATGGATAAAATAGATCTGATCATAAACTCAAAGTTCAACGGATCCCAACAAACACACCGCAAAAAGAGTTACATCAAATAGATCTCCAAGAGACCATTGTATTGAGAATCAAAAGAGACAGAGGAAGCCATCTAGCTACTAACTAAGGACCCGTAGGTCTACAATGAACTACTCACGCATCATCGGAGAGGCACCAATGAGGATGATGAACCCCTCCGTGATGGTGTCTAGATTGGATCTATGGTTTCTGGTAGTTGCGGTGGCTGGAATTGTGTTTCGTCGACTCCCCTAGGGTTTTTGAAATATTGGGGTATTTATAGAGCAAAGAGGCGGCGCGGGAGGTGGCCGAGGTGGGCACTACCTACTAGGGCACGCTTGGGCCCCCAAGCGCGCCCAGGTGGGTTGTGCTCGCCTTGGAGCCCCCTATAGTACTTCCTTGGTCCAACTTGTGTCTTCTGGTCCAAAAAAATCTCCAAAAGTTTCACTGTGTTTGGACTCCTTTGGTATTGTTTTTCTGTGAACTAAAAAAACAAGCAAAAAATAGCAACTGGCACTAGGCACTATGTCAATATCTTATTCCCAAAAAATGATATGAAGTTGTTATAAAATGATTGTAAAACATCCAAAAATGATTTTATAACAACATGGAACAATAAAAAATTATAGATACGTTGGAGACGTGTCACTCATGTAGTTGTATAAGGGGTGCCCTCCTTCAGGAAGCGCATTGGCTTCCCTGCTGGTCAGGAGGCGGAGTATCCCATTTAGCACACTGGGGGCAGGGAGGCCGCCTAGAGCCTCATAGGGTCTTCACGATCGGTAAAGGCCCACATTAGGCGAGAATGATGCTGGAGTGGGGTGATCCGCTGTTGGACGAACTCCCTCACCACCATCGCCACCGTCATGCACGCCGCTCTCAGGTCAGCAAGCGTCGAAGTGACCCGCGCAAGCCTCGGATTACCGAGCCTCTCGTGCATCCATCCGGTGCTTAGAATTACCGGGGATGATGGAGTTTGGAGCAGGGGGCTATACTGAGATGCGTCGACTTACACCCACTGCCTCTGAAAGCCCTTTGCGTTTGGGCGGATCTTCATACTGATGCCCTCACCCGCCATCACGGTTGCTATGCGGAGCGACACGCATCCAGAGCATTGGGTGTCGGCGATCAGGCGCAGGGAGAAGAAGTGGTGAAGCAGCGCCACTAAGGGGCCGATCCCCACGAAGGCCTCACACAAGAATGCGAAGGCGGAAAGGAGGGTAATGGATTCCGGGTCAAAATGCAGCGCGTGGACCTGGTAGCACTACTAGGAAAAGTCCTACTAGTGGCGCACCAGTTTTGCCTACTAATGGCGCACTACTGGTGCGTCACTAGTACCACGCCACTAGTATTTTTTACTAATGGCGCACCACTGGTGCGCCATTAGTATACCAGATACTAATGGCGCACCTGTAGTGCGCCATTAGTATGCCTAGAGGTGCGTCATTACTATCTCACTTAGTAATGGCGCACCACATAGGAGTGCCATTATTAACATTTTTTTTCAGTGGTGCGCCTTTAGTATACCAGATACTAATGGCGCACCTGTAGTGCGCCATTAGTATGCCTAGAGGTGCGTCATCACTATCTCACTTAGTAATGGCGCACCACATAGGAGTGCCATTATTAACAAAAAAGTTTCAAAAAAAATTCAATTTTTTTTCATTTTTTTGTTTTTTTTCTTAATCTCAGGTCACTATGGCTTAATCTTAGGTCAATATGCTTAATCTCAGGTCAAATCACACTCCATGGTCAAACTTCCCGAAAGGTCACCCATTCTCACACTACTCCAGCCCAAGCACGCACCTGTAGTGCGCCATTAGTATGCCTAGAGGTGCGTCATTACTATCTCACTTAGTAATGGCGCACCACATAGGAGTGCCATTATTAACATTTTTTTTCAGTGGTGCGCCTTTAGTATACCAGATACTAATGGCGCACCTGTAGTGCGCCATTAGTATGCCTAGAGGTGCGTCATCACTATCTCACTTAGTAATGGCGCACCACATAGGAGTGCCATTATTAACAAAAAAGTTTCAAAAAAAATTCAATTTTTTTTCATTTTTTTGTTTTTTTTCTTAATCTCAGGTCACTATGGCTTAATCTTAGGTCAATATGCTTAATCTCAGGTCAAATCACACTCCATGGTCAAACTTCCCGAAAGGTCACCCATTCTCACACTACTCCAGCCCAAGCACGCTTAACTTCAGAGTTCTATCCAACCCCAGCACCAGCTCACTTCACAGGCACTTGTTGATATATCTAGCATATCAATCCTATTAAACCTTGTTGATGTTTAGGACTTTGTTCATGTTCATGAGCGTGATGAAATTTTGAAAAATTATTTCAAACTTCCGTTCATATTACGTATCATATTTTGAAAAAAAATCCCGAAAAAAAATTCGAAACTAATTTTTTTCTATTACTAGTGGCGCACCTAGCAAACGGTGCGCCACTAGTAAGTTTGATTTTTTTTGCCTCTAGATCTTGAAAGCCCCATAACTTGTCTTTTGTTAGGTTTTTGAGGATTTTGAAAATGTTTAACGGGGTTCCCCCGTTAAATTTGGATGTAACTTTTCGAGTAGATGATTTTTCATATAAAAACTTTTTCATCCGAGTTAGTATGCAAAAGTTATGCCCATTTTACAAATTCTAGAGAGATTTTGCAAATAAAGTCGAAATTCATATTTGTAAATTTTCCCAACAACTAGACCACATATCACATGGGAAACTTATTTTTTTAACATTTCCATCATTTTCTTTTATTTTTC
>NC_057813.1:310865488-310893557 GCF_018294505.1 Triticum aestivum | reverse complement strand
TGGAAAGTGCACGAAATCTAGTTTCCAACAAAAAAAGAATCACCCAATTCGGAGTCCGTATGAAAAACTTGTGTGCGTTTTGAGTCAGGTATGTCTGTGTAGTCCGAATCTGAATCCAGAACGTGAGAGACTTGGACTCTATCTTCTCTTGGGCCAAAAGTGACGTGAGAGAACTTTTTGGACAGCAAATAAACATCTCTTTCTTCCTTATCTTCATATGTGGATTGTACAAATGTCCCATACACCTGCAATTAGACAAAACACAAAAGTGTGTGAAGTATTTTTGTTCTGGATAACATAAATAGATTATTGAATAGTTTGCACTAGAAATCACCTGACAAATATGCATATATGCAATATTTTTGGTCATATCCAAGGTAGTCATGTCCTCATCATCCTCCCCTTCTTGAAAATAAAGCCGTCCTCAGCGTTGCTTAATCTGAAATGTGGCTAACAAAAGAGGCAAGGTGTACATGTTGTATATGTATATGTCATCCATTTTTACTTCCCTTGATTTTTGCATATATGACACATGAATAGATGAGTAACTTGCATAGTTCATAAAATCTAAAGCCAAAAAATTAGCACAAGAAGTAGAAGGCATGAAAATATTGCAACTCAGTTTGCACATATAAGTGAAGCTCTTATTCATTTCAAAAGATTGACAATTGTCATCATTAAACCATCCCAACATTGGTGAATAAACCTTACTTGCATCAAATTTACATGCTACAACATGCTTAAATAAGCAAACATGCAATAAGTCATTCAACACAGAATCATCACCAAGATTAGAGGTCATATCAAAATGATTAAACATTGGTTCTTTTGCATCAATAGTTAATTCAATGGGTGCACTCAAAATTGTTGGTATTTCAGTTGTTTGATCACATGGCAAAGTCAAATTATCAACATAGTCCTCTAAAATAGGTGGTGTGATCAAAGTAGTGGGTAGATCATCAGATGGTGCATTTAAATTGACAAGGCATTCATCATTCTCATGTAGAGATGGAAGATCAGTACCTTTGTCATTACCTCTTATGATCAACTCAGATGATGTAGCCACTCTCAGGGGCGATGTGTCACATGGTGGAGGTGATGTAGTCCTGACAACAACGGATGTGGTTGTCATAGTATGCCTAGTAGTTGAAGGAACAATCATATCAACTCTTGGAATGTGCACCGTGCGCTTGTTCTCCTCGTGGCCAACACGTCGTTTTATTTCCTGTTCAGCTTTGCAAGCAAGATGAAACAAATGGTCCATAGGATAACACTCTTCATGAATTAGTATCTCTTGAATATCACGGTTTAATCCTCCCCAAAATCTATCCATAAAATCATCTTCACTTTCTTCTAAAGAGGAATGCAACAAGGTAGTTTGTAAATCATCATAATATTTTGTTACAGTTTCACTACCTTGTTTTAAGTGTTGCAACTTCTTAATCATGTCACGAGTATAATAAGCAGGGACGAAAGTATGTCGCATGGCAAGTTTCAAATCATCCCAAGTAGTAGGTATATAATCAGGGTGTAACCACTTGATAGAGGCGGGGTGTCCCGATCTTTCGATGAGATGGTAACTATCGATTTGGTGGAGACGACTTTGACGATCCGACTACAAACGTGCACGACGTTGCGCCTTAGCAATCGCTAAACCAATCTCCAGAGGTTATTGACCACGCCGGTGCGCGATCAACCTGACCACGAAGGTCTATTCCTGCAAGCAATCGAAGAACGAGCAAGAATATGATAAAAGCAATCTGAATATTGCAAATATGTATGAAGTATTGATAAAGGTGGGGATCCGAAAGCGGTCTTGGTCTGGTCGTTGGACACAAACGAAGTACACGAAGTTGCGTTGGCTAACTTTTAACTAAACAAATCCCAAGGAAAAGCTACTAGATGGATCTACTTATATAGGAGCAAGGGGTGGCGGGCAAGGAGGTGGGAGGACGTCCCAAGGCAGCCTAAAACTAAATCTAGGTCGTACAAGGCCAATGGGCCCAAGTGGAGGTGATGTAACACCTTTGGACTTGTAGTTTGACTCGGATTCTGCTGCAGCATCCGATTGTTTCGTCCACAACTCAACGCTCCAGACGAATTTGAAGGTGATTCCAATTGGGTTGGAAAGTGCACGAAATCTAGTTTCCAACAAAAAAAGAATCACCCAATTCGGAGTCCGTATGAAAAACTTGTGTGCGTTTTGAGTCAGGTATGTCTGTGCAGTCCGAATCTGAATCCAGAACGTGAGAGACTTGGACTCTATCTTCTCTTGGGCCAAAAGTGACGTGAGAGAACGTTTTGGACAGCAAATAAACATCTCTTTCTTCCTTATCTTCATATGTGGATTGTACAAATGTCCCATACACCTGCAATTAGACAAAACACAAAAGTGTGTGAAGTATTTTTGTTCTGGATAACATAAATAGATTATTGAATAGTTTGCACTAGAAATCACCTGACAAATATGCATATATGCAATATTTTTGGTCATATCCAAGGTAGTCATGTCCTCATCATCCTCCCCTTCTTGAAAATAAAGCCGTCCTCGGCGTTGCTTAATCTGAAATGTGGCTAACAAAAAAGACAAGGTGTACATGTTGTATATGTATATGTCATCCATTTTTACTTCCCTTGATTATTGCATATATGACACATGAATAGATGAGTAACTTGCATAGTTCATAAAATCTGAAGCCAAAAAATTAGCACAAGAAGTAGAAGGCATGAAAATATTGCAACTCAGTTTGCACATATAAGTGAAGCTCTTAGTCATTTCAAAAGATTGACAATGTTCATCATTAAACCATCCCAACATTGGTGAATAAACCTTACTTGCATCAAATTTACATGCTACAACATGCTTAAATAAGCAAACATGCAATAAGTCATTCAACACAGAATCATCACCAAGATTAGAGGTCATATCAAAATGATTAAACATTGGTTCTTTTGCATCAATAGTTAATTCAATGGGTGCACTCAAAATTGTTGGTATTTCAGTTGTTTGATCACATGGCAAAGTCAAATTATCAACGTAGTCCTCTAAAATAGGTGGTGTGATCAAAGTAGTGGGTAGCTCATCAGATGGTGCATTCAAATTGACAAGGCATTCATCATTCTCATGTAGAGATGGAAGATCAGTACCTTTGTCATTACCTCTTATGATCAACTCAGATGATGTAGCCACTCTCGGGGGCGATGTGTCACATGGTTGAGGTGATGTAGTCCTGACAACAACGGATGTGGTTGTCATAGTATGCCTAGTAGTTGAAGGAACAATCATATCAACTCTTGGAATGTGCACCGTGCGCTTGTTCTCCTCGTGGCCAACACGTCGTTTTATTTCCTGTTCAGCTTTGCAAGCAAGATGAAACAAATGGTCCATAGGATAACACTCTTCATGAATTAGTATCTCTTGAATATCACGGTTTAATCCTCCCCAAAATCTATCCATAAAATCATCTTCACTTTCTTCTAAAGAGGAATGCAACAAGGTAGTTTGTAAATCATCATAATATTTTGTTACAGTTTCACTACCTTGTTTTAAGTGTTGCAACTTCTTAATCATGTCACGAGTATAATAAGCAGGGACGAAAGTATGTCGCATGGCAAGTTTCAAATCATCCCAAGTAGTAGGTATATAATCAGGGTGTAACCGACAATATTCACTCCACCAAACCAAAGCATAACCAGTGAAAGAACCAACCGCAACCTTAACCTTTTTATGTTCATCGAAATTATGGGAAGCAAATATATTTTTTATGTCGAACTCCCATTCAATATATAAAGCAGGTTTAAAACAGCCATTAAATGGTGGTATAGATACATTAACCTGATCATGTGCACTTGGATGTTTGTGCACCTCTCGTGACGGTTGTGGTATTTGCAAAGGTGGTGGCACGTCCCCCGCGATCGACAAAGCCCATGAATTGACTCTGGATCCTGTCATGATTAGGAGAACAAGAAACAAAACCCAAAAATAATGTTCCTATAACTACTAGGATGTGGTGGTAAAACGCTCACAGTAAAGCAAATATCAATGTCTTACAAGTTCTTACCATGCAGCAGGCGGTGATCGGCAACCAGCGGTGTCAAGTAACTCTGAATATTGAGTAAAGCGATTGCCAGGGGAGCGTACGTATACACGGTGTAGAAATATGTGGAGCTGGGTTGGCTATATATGGTAGCAAAAGATTAGCAATAATCAATTCAAAGATGCAATGTTGAATAAACGCTCAACGACGGTACTGTGCTGGTCCTAGGCTAGACCGAACTAGAGACGCGAGCCTAGAACACTAATGAGGTCACGTCGTAGCACAACTAGCATCAATGAAGGACACTAAGTAGCTCTGGACAGCAAGATATAAATGAAGATCACAACGGCAGTAAAGATAATGAGGTGAAACAACAGCCAAGCAGGATATATCAACAACTTTGTCTCCAACTTTCCTCTGAAAAAGTTTGTGCCGATTTTCTTGTTTTTTTCTTCTCTCTTTTTTTTCCTCACACTTTTTTTTCTTTCTCTCCTTTTTTTTTCTCTGACTTTTTTTTTCTCCTTTTTTTCTCTTGTTTTTTTTTCTCTTTTTTTCTCCCTCTTTCCAAAACAAACTAGATAAGATGCAGATTGGATCAAGTGAAGATGCGAACGATCTCAACTATTATTATGACAATGAATGATGGGTAGCACGTGGTGGAAATTGATGGATGGGTGGTGGACAGCGGAAGAGATAATGATGCAGCGGTGGCGTGACTAATGTGAACAGAACTCGAAACTCTAAACGAACTAGACACTAAGACCAGCAACTCGACACGACGATGCAACCGATAATTCAACTATGCAAGCAATGAAAAGAAAATTGCAAAGGCTCAGACTGGCTTGGACCAAGGATGAATAGATCTAACTCTTTTTTGTGGCTTTTTCTTGGACAATAGGTAAGAAAATAAATCTAATCTAGGAAAACTGGAAATTCTCACCGAGCAACCTGAAAACTGATACCACTTGATAGAGACGAGGGTCCCGATCTTTCGATGAGATGATAACTATCGATTTGGTGGAGACGACTTTGACGATCCGACTACAAACGTGCACGACGTTGCGCCTTAGCAATCGCTAAACCAATCTCCTGAGGTTACTGATGATGCTGGAAGCACGGTCAGCCTGACCATGAAGGTCTATTCCTGCAAGCAATCGAAGAACGAGCAAGAATATGATAAAGCAATCTGAATATTGCAAATATATATGAAGTATTGATAATGGTGGGGATCCGAAAGCGGTCTTGGTCTGGTCGTTGGACACAAACGAAGTACACGAAGTTGCAATGGCTAACTTTTAACTAAACAAATCCCAAGGAAAAAGCTACTAGATGGATCTACTTATATAGGAGCAAGGGGTGGCGGCCAAGGAGGTGGGAGGACGTCCCAAGGCAGCCTAAAACTAAATCTAGGTCGTACAAGGCCAATGGGCCCAAGTGGAGGTGATGTAACACCTTTGGACTTGTAGTTTGACTCGGATTCTGCTGCAGCATCAGATTGTTTCGTCCACAACTCAACGCTCCGGACGAATTTGAAGGTGATTCCAATTGGGTTGGAAAGTGCACGAAATCTAGTTTCCAACAAAAAAGGAATCACCCAATTCGGAGTCCGTATGAAAAACTTGTGTGCGTTTTGAGTCAGGTATGTCTGTGCAGTCCGAATCTGAATCCAGAACGTGAGAGACTTGGACTCTATCTTCTCTTGGGCCAAAAGTGACGTGAGAGAACTTTTTGGACAGCAAATAAACATTTCTTTCTTCCTTATCTTCATATGTGGATTGTACAAATGTCCCATACACCTGCAATTAGACAAAACACAAAAGTGTGTGAAGTATTTTTGTTCTGGATAACATAAATAGATTATTGAATAGTTTGCACTAGAAATCACCTGACAAATATGCATATATGCAATATTTTTGGTCATATCCAAGGTAGTCATGTCCTCATCACCACACCCACGGTGCGCCATTACTAACTTTGAAAAAAAAGAAAAAAATTGTTAGTAATGGCGCACCATGGGTGTGGTGCGCCATTAATAGTTTTAACAACTAATGGAGGACCAGACCCATGGTGCGCCATTGCTAAGTTTGAAAAAAAATTGAAAACAAATTACTAGTGGCGCACTGTGGATGTGGTGCGCCATTACTAGTTTAACTAGTAATGGCACACTATCCCCTGGTGCGCCATTACTAGTTTTGAAAAAAAATAAAAAAAATTGTTACTAATGGCGCACCGTGGATGTGGTGCGCCATTAGTATTTGGACACTAATGGCGCACCAACATATGGTGCGCCATTAGTATATACTAATGGCGCACCACATGTCTGGTGCGCCATTAATGTCCATATCATCTATAGCCCTTTTCCTAGTAGTGTAGTGCGACAACACGGTGTTAAAGAAGTCTGAAAATAGGGGCAGTAAGCCAGAGAAGAGGGCATGGAGATGAAGGGCAATGGTGGTGGCCTCCAATTCGATATAGGGGAGTGAAGCACGCCAGATCTTCGTCGCCTTCCACTAGTTGGAATCGGCCGCTGATACGTCTCCAACATATCTATAATTTTTGATTGTTCAATGTTGTTATATTATCATTCTGGGATGTTTTACCATCATTTTATAGGAACTGTATATCATTTTGGGGGACTAACCTATTAACATAGTGCCTAGTGCTAGTTGTGGTTTTTTTCTTGCTTTTTACTTTGCAGAATATTAGTACCAAACAGTGTCCAGACACAGTGATACTTTTTGGAGATTTTTTTGGATCAGAAGAAACCCTGGGGACGAAGAAAGCACCTAGGGAGGCCCGTGGGGAGCACAACCCACCAGGGCGCGCCCAGAGGGGTTGTGGGCCCCACGGAGCTCTCTTGCACCGCCTCTTAGCCCTATAAATTCCCAAATATTCCAAAAACCCTAGGGGAGTCGACGAAACACAATTCCAGCCACCGCAAGTTCCAGAACCACGAGATCCAATCTAACACCATCACGGAGGGGTTCATCATCCTCATTGGTGCCTCTCCGATGGTGCGTGTGTAGTCCACCATAGACCTATAGGTCCGTAGACAGTAGCTAAATGGCTTCCTCTCTCTCTTTTGATTCTCAATACAATGGTCTCTTGGAGATCTATTTGATGTAATGACTTTTGTGGGGTGTTTGTTGGGATCCGATGAAGTTTGAGTTTATGCTCAGATCTTTTATCCGTGAATATTATTTGAGTCTTCTGCGATATCTTATATGCATGATTATTTATAGCCTCATATTTATTCTTCGAATCTTTGATTTAGTTAGGCCAACTAGATCAATTTTTCTTGCCATGGGAAGAGGTGCTTTGTGATGGGTTCGATCTTGTAGTGTTCTTTCCCAGTGACAGAAGTGGCAGCCAGACACGCACGTATCATTGCTATTAAGGATAACAATATGGGGCTATTCCTACATGAATAGATCTCTTCTACATCATGTCATCATTCTTATTGCATTACTCCGTTTCTCCATGAACTTAATACACTAGATGTATGTTGGATAGCGGTTAATGTGTGGAGTAATAGTAGTAGATGCAGGAAGGAGTCGGTCTACTAATATTGGACATGATGCCTATATATTGATCATTATCTTGGATATTGTCATACTTATTTGATATTCTATCACTTGTCCAACAGTAATTTGTTTACCCACCGTGTGCTATTTGTTGAGAGAAGCCACTAGTGAAATCTACGGCCCCCGAGTATTTTCTTTATCATACTTGCTTTCTAATCTATTATTTGCCACTTTTATTTTCAGATCTATTATTCCAAAAACCCAAAAATACCTTTCTGCACTGTTTATTTGCATCTTTTATTTCGTGTTTTATCGAGATCTATTTATCCAATCTACCACAAAATTATCTATCTTTTTATCATGGAGGAATTGGCAACCCCTCTTACACGTCGGGTTGCAAGTATTTGTTCTCTGTGTGTAGGTACAGTTCACATAGTCTTGCTTGGTTTGACAACTGAAGGAAATACTTACCGTAGCTATGCTGCATCATCCCTTCCTCTTTGGGGAAATACCACGCAGTTTCAAGCGAAATCAAAAGGAATTTCTCACCGTTGCCAGGGAGGATCAAGTCAAGATAGTCTCCCATCAACTTGCCAATTTCTGGCACTATTGTCTGGGAGACATCATCAACATCTATCATGTTCCTAATCACAAATATCAGCTCCTTGCAATTTACATTATTTTCCATTTGCCTCTCATTTTCATCTCCCTCATCTTTGGACGCTTTTAATGCCATCGGAGATCTAGTGGGTGCACCACCTATCATTATTGATGAAACAATCTTAACTCTCGAACATGATATGCAAAGATTAGATGCTATTGAAAACAAGATGATCACCTTAGAGAAAATTGAAAATTTGGATAAAAGGATGCATAATCTTGCTAATAAATTTGGGTCAAAAGCGGGCAATGTTTTAAAATTACTACGGGAGAAGGAAACCATAGTTAACGAAAGAATTGGAGGAAGTCCTTCTCGGGTTGATAAGTTGGGAGAAATTGTTTTGTAACTTAAGTTCTACTTTCTCTTCTGCCAAAATTATTGAAAAAACTCACGTAAAAAATGGCAAGACTGCTCATGTTACTAAAAACAAGGGTGTAACTTCCAATAATAACCAAGAAGATCTTAAAATGATTAGCGTTCATCCCAATTTTGTTAAAGTGATAAAAGGCCCTATCTACAAAAATGAATTTTTCGATCTTATCCCTAGAAGTATTGTTATTAAAACCTTGCATGCTAAATCTCTGAAGAATTCTATTTTGTTATTGAGGAGTTGAAAACTAAAGATGACAATACTTGAATCTACGGATTATGCCTAGCTAGGGGCATAAAACGACAACGCTTGTTGGGAGGCAACCCAATGAATAAAATTTATTTGTGCCTTTTCTTTTTCTTTTTGAGTGTTTACACAATTATGCTACTGTTCTAATTGTGTTTTTCATGTTTTAATTAGTGTTTGTGCTAAGTAGAGCCTTTGGGATTATGTTTGGTGATAGTTGATTTGATCTTGTTGGAAAACAGAAACTTTTGCGTCCAGTAAAACATTTCTTAAAAAACAAAGAAGTGACGAAAAATTCTGAATTTATCACACAAGACTGATATACAAATTGCCTACGTTGTCCTAATTTTTCAAAAAAATTGGAGTTATAGAAGTATGGTCGAAGTTCAGATTACTACAGACTATTGTGTTTTTAACATATTCTGTTTTCGTTGCGTTGTGTGCTTATTTTGATGAATCTATGGATTGTATTGAGGGTTTTTCCATCATTTTACATCAACTTATATCATTTTTTGGGACTAACCTATTCACATAGTGCCAACTGCCAGATGCTATTTTTTGCTTTTTTTTACTTCGCAGAATATCAGTACCAAACGGAGGTCCAAACACAGCGAAACTCTTTAGAGATTTTTCTTGGACCAGAAGACACCTTGGGGATCAAGAAAGCACCACCGTTGCGGCCAAGGCCACAACCTCGCTTTGAGGCGCTCGTTTATGCCATGGAACACTTCGACTGCCGTGTCAAGCCTCCTGCATCTCGCCGGCTCCGCCCCGCATCCCGCGGTCGTCGCTCTCCGGCTCTGTGCGAAGGAAAGGTGGAAGTCTTCTATGGCTGCATAAATACTGAACCTGATAGCTGCTACCATAGATGGATATTAGGAAATTATGAAAGATCTTCAGCAGCACTGTAAACCAACTGACACATAAGCAAATGTCAAACTTGGTGTTAATAAGAAGCATTGCGTGAAGCCAGGCAAATATACCCACAAATCATCAGGCAATGTTCGGGTTAAGTGCAGAGCGGGAGATGGTTACTCGTTTACTGGCAGTGAGATTGTATTGAAGGGTGATAGCTCTATGGAAGTGCCATATATCAGCCTGACAAACGTGTTTTCTCAACCACCAAATTATTCGGGAAATATGAAGCTTCGATTTTTTTCCAATAGATGAGGTGATTCAAAAGGTTGTGCAGCAGGAGAAACATGATCCTTTTGAGTTTATAAGTAAATTTGCAAGTCCATCCATTGAGTGTAACACATAATAGACCATGGTAAATAAGGAGAGCAAAGTGACACAATTTTCATGGATTGACTGCATGTCCAGTATCAGGATTTGGAGCACTGTTGTTGCATGTAGTGCCCTCTCAAGACAACAAACAACCGCCTTTGCAAAATATCTTGATTTTCCAGCAGTAGATTCCTGCCACGTGCGATTCACTCGATGCTGCTATTGCTTCCTTGATTGCTCGCTAGCAAATAAGTAACTAGCCAAAGGTGTCAAATCCATCCCCTTGGGAAGCAGATGAAACCTGTCATGCATTTCTTCTCCCCGGAATCAAAATTTAGCCAGGATGTCCTCTTGTGGCCCTGGCAACAGTAGTGCTATTACCTCAACTATCCGTGGTGCAATTGTTGAATCCGGTACAGATGGCGAACAACGCTCTACCAAAGGCAGGAAAGAGGAACCGAGGCCACCTCAGATACAACCAGGGTTGGGAAATAATGATAAGGGGAAGCCTGATGTGTCGTCGATGCCTGAACACACTGCTGATGGGGCACTTTACGATGCTAGGTTATTGAACTGAACTGACAGTTTAGGGCTAAGCGGCTTGCTAGCAAATAGCTTGGATGGATTCCCGAAGTTCTATGTTTTGTAAGGCTCAACAATTCTACATGGAAGACTTGAAGTTACAGATCCGGCCCCAACTAAAAAAAAGGAGGATATGTGGCAGCATCTGGCAGGGTCCTCGAGGGGGTCACCAAAAATATCCTTTGTATACACATAAGGATCAAAAGGAATTCAGCAACAGTACTGAAAGGTGATTTACGGATGCTACATACGGATCATCTGTCATCTGAACAAATCAGGTGAAATCCATCCAATCAATTTATATTGATACATTTTTAAGTCTTTCGAGAACAATTACTCTTGTCTGTGATATCTTTTATACAGGAAAATTATTCATTATAAAAGTGGTGCCATGCCACGGATACGGAGCATGCACTAGCATCCGCCCAATCCGCACTGCTCGAGTGGAAGGCAAACAGGCCGACATCCTGTGGTTTGCCGTCTGTCTACAAGCACTACCTGATGATCGGACGTGTGCAAGCCACCGCCCTGCAGCTTGGTCAACATCAGCTCGCCGGGACCGCGCCCGCGGTCGACTTGCGTGCTCGCGCCAGCCTACAACGCCGCTGCTGACTAATCCATCCACATCCGCAGTCTATTTATCCATCCGCGCCCGCGGCCGACTCGCCTGTGTCCATGCCGCCTCCAATGTCGCGGCCGTCCCTACCACCCGCTCCCGTGGCCCTGTCTATTCCAACAACTCTAGAGAAAATCATAATACATTATCAGCCTCCGCCTTCACCGGATGGCTCAATGGATAGCCGCACAAGTCTTCGCCACTGTGGTTTGGTTAATTTCAACAACCACCTGGCATGAACCATCGGCCGGGTTACTGACGGAACTCATAGGGGACCATTTATAACCGGCCAGTCAACTTCAGCCTTCACTAGATTTACATCGCATTATCAACGCCAAGGATAAAATGAGTGTCGCGAAGGTCATCAACTCGCCACTTTGCCTCCAGCTTCAACACATTCCAGTGTTCCGCTGACAACTATATGTCGTCTTATGCTATTGCCAAGTATGAAGAATCTCAAGCCGACTCCTCGAATCGTCTTAAGACTCGGGGGTTACACAGACATGACTCAGCAGATTTGGCCGGTTTCAGAAATTCAAGAACCCTAGGTCATTGCAGGGAAGATAGTCCGGACAAGGAGGCTGCTGCCATATCGTCGAAAAATTAAAGGTTGCCAAAGAGAATTTGCTGCCATGATGCATAGTTCAAACATGGGTATCCTTCCATATTGACAAAAAATTTAAAGTTGCCAATGAGGACTAGCTACCAAGATGCGCAGTTCAAACATGGGTGTCCTGCCTTATTGGCTTATCATATTATGATCAATGTAATAAAGTCGGCATCCTCGAAAATCGGGGCCTCTGTCGCTTCATCACATATATTGTGCATGAGTCTTTTATTAATTGATCATAAGGTCACCTGGGGGGTTTCCAACTCATTGAGTTTAGCTTTCTCCCCCTCTTGACACGGCAAAAAAAGCCACATTATTGGTTATACCTGCTTGTATGCTTGATGCTACTCCATAAAAGATGACCCGCCATACTCTTGACAAGTCCATCTTGAAGACCCTGAACTTGTCAAAGTTAAAACACCGACTTAAGTCATGTGAGAGCCAGCTTACTAAAAGCGAGGATAAACCAAGGCTATCATGCCATCTACACTGAAGCAAGACTTGACCCTCGAAAGACAATCATTAAATACTCTTTTATCATACACATACATCATCATACATTGCATCATAATAGAATGCATCGTATACATGGATATATTGGTTTATGTTGCAAGGGCCGGTTTTCAAACTGGGTTACATTATTCAATCTTTAATAAGCTAGTATGGCTGGATTTTCATTATGGTTATCATAACCGGTATTGAATGATTGAGGTTTTCAAAGCAGCTTCAGAGAAATGGCTATTATTTCCTCATCCAAAAATACCAGCTTACAACAAGAAGCATGGTTCAATATGGTAAGAAAAACACTCAGTAACATCATCTAGACAGTGGATATGATTTTATTATACAATGGAAGGAATAGGCCTGAGTCGCTGCTAGCACACGACCTGGCACTTGGGGGCTACATTATTCATATCAAGATTACATCAAATATGCAAGTCCCAAGTCGCTACAAGCATGCACCACATCACTTGGGGGCTAATGCAGGGTCGTTTTAACTAGTCTCATTGAAGACCCGACCCATCACATAATGATGAGCCGACCCTTGGGGCCTACCAATTGCTCTTGTCAAAATTTCAAAGTACACAAGCCTTAAATCCACTACATCAATAGTGACCCAAAGCATGGGTGCTACATCATATGATGTTATTTTCAAGTCTACATAATCAGATCTACAAAGTCCATGCTCATTATTGCATAATGACCCGACCCTTGGGGGCTACACATGCTGAAATTTTATGAGTATAAGACAAATATAAAGTCCCACGCTGGTGCAGGCAAGACAACTCCGTACTTGGGGGCTACAACATTTAGTAGCATGCCCAGATTATACGGTCCAAATTGAATATCCATCCCATCATATATAGATGAGCCGACCCTTGGGGGCTACACATGTGAAATACCAAACATTCAGTTTATGACTGGTGTCTCAAATGAACAACCGGGATTTCTCCAACGTTGCAACGTTTATATTGAAGCAGGCCTTAAGCTATCACTATGTTCCCCTCTTAAGACTTAGGGGTTATAGTTAATACGGATATAAGGAAGGTACACCTTCAAGTTCTCAGTCTTGAGAAAACCAGGTATCACATTCTTAGTGGAGAAACTTGCAACATTTATCTCCTCTAAGCTATTCATAGAAAGGCCCAGTAGCTGACTCAACGATTGGAAGCTATATTTACAAAAGCAAGCACTAAGTAGTCACAAGGTATAAGGACTTGCCATGAAGAACTCAGGAAGACCAACTATGTGACCCAGCATCTGCAACAATCATAACCCGATATGATCAAATTCTATAACTCGGCAGTTTTCGCGGTTGCAACACCATCGCATCGTATCGTCACAAGTCGGCATGCCACCACGACTGCTCTTCCCCGGGATGCCCTCGCCCTGGGCACCCAGCCACCGCCCCGGCCTCCGCCGACCTGGTCACGCGACGACTTCTCCTCCTCCCGTTCGGCCCACGCCCCGTGAGCTGGCCCTGCTCCTTCCGCACGCCCGTGCCACCGCGGGCCAGCTTCCTTCTGTGCCAAGTCGCCTCCCCGTGCCAGCTCCGACCTCACGCCGTGCTCAAATCGGCCTCACCTTCTGCAGGCCTACCCCAGCCGCCGGTTCACACCGAGCCGCCAGCCGCCTTTGCCGCCATGGCCGCAGTTGTGTCCTCGCCGAGCAATCGCCTCACCTCACTCCGCCCTAGCCAGTGCAACCTCGAGGCGCTGCTGATACGTCTCCAACGTATTTATAATTTTTGATTGTTCCATGCTAATATATTATCTGTTTTGGATGTTTAATGGGCTTTACTATGCACTTTTATATTATTTTTGGGACTAGCCTATTAACCGGAGGCCCAGTCCAAATTGTTTTTTTGCCTATTTTAGTGTTTCGCAGAAAAGGAATATCAAACGGAGTCCAAACGGAATGAAACCTTTGGGAGAGTTATTTTTGCAACAAACGCAATCCAGGAGACTTGGAGTGGATGTCAAGAAAGAAACGAGGAGGCCATGAGGGTGGGGGGGCGCCTACCATATTTCCACTGCCGCAACCTTCTGTACCCGTGAGATCCCATCTTGGGGCCTTTTTCAGCGCTCCGCCGGAGGGGGAATCGATCACGGAGGGCTTCTACATCAACACCATAGCCTCTCCGATGAAGTGTGAGTAGTTTACCTCAGACCTTCGGGTCCATAGTTATTAGCTAGATGGCTTCTTCTCTCTCTTTGGATCTCAATACAAAGTTCTCATCGATCTTTTTGGAGATCTACTCGATGTAATTCTTTTTGCGATGTGTTTGTCGGGATCCGATGAATTGTGTGTTTATGATAAAGATTATCTATGAGTAATATTTGAATCTTCTCTAAATTCTTTTATGTATGATTTGTTATCTTTTCAAGTCTCTTCGAATTATCAGTTCGGTTTGGCCTACTAGATTGATCTTTCTCGCAATGGGAGAAGTGCTTAGCTTTGGGTTCAATCTTGCGGTGTCCTTTCCCAGTGATAGCAGGGGCAGCAAGGCACATATTGTATTGCTGCCATTGAGGATAAAAAGATGGGGTTTATATCATATTGCTTGAGTTTATCCCTCTACATCATGTCATCTTGCTTAATGCGTTACTCTGTTCTTATGAACTTGATACTCTAGATGCATGCTGGATAGCGGTCGATGTGTGGAGGAATAGTAGTAGATGCAGAATCGTTTCGATCTACTTGTCGCGGACGTGATGCCTATATACATGATCATGCGTAGATATTCTCATAACTATGCACTTTTCTATCAATTGCTCGACAGTAATTTGTTCACCCACTGTAATACTTATGTTATCTTGAGAGAAACGACTAGTGAAACCTATGGCCCCCGGGTCTATTTTCCATCATATAAGTTTCCAATCTATTTTATTTTGCAATCTTTAATTTTCAATCTATATCATAAAAATACCAAAAATATTTATCTTATTATCTCTATCAGATCTCACTTTTGCAAGTGGCTGTGAAGGGATTGACAACCCCTTTATCGTGTTGGTTGGAAGGTTCTTATTTGTTTGTGCAAGTACGAGGGATTTGCGTGTAGCCTTCTACTGGATTGGTACCTTGGTTCTCAAAAACTGAGGGAAAAACTTACGCTACTTTCTTGCATCACCCTTTCCTCTTCAAGGGAAAACCAACTCATGCTCAAGAGGTAGCAAAATGTATTTCTGGCGCCGTTGCCGGCGAGTCTGCGCACAAGTCAAGACATACCAAGTACCCATCACAAACTCTTATCCCTCGCATTACATTATTTGCCATTTGCCTCTTGTTTTCCTCTCCCCCACTTCACCCTTACCGTTTTATTCACCCTCTTCTCCCCGTTCGCCTCTTTTTCGCTTGTTTCTTGTGTGCATGTTTGCCCTGATGGCCTTGCCTAAAAACGTTGATCCTCACCTTAGAAGGTTGGAAGAAATCAAAAACAACGTTAGAAGCTTTATGACTTTACAATTTGAGCACAATAATTTCTTTAGAAACGAGCTTAAAGAACAAAAAAGCTTTATGGAATACATGAATAAAGAGCTTGATGATATGTCTAAGGAATTTTATGGTTTGAAATCTCAGTTTGCTCGTCTTGAAAACTCAATAGCCCAAATTTCGGATAAGCAGGCCACCTTAGTTAATAAGATGGCTGCCAAACCAGAAGGGTTAGAAGGAAATAGGGATGATGATCTAAAAGTGATTGATGTGTCCCCTATTAAATCTTTGTTTTGCAATATGAATCTTGATAATGACAGGACTGGAGATGAGTCAACTTTAGTTAAAAGGCGTCCTAATGATACAGAGTTTTTAGATCTTGATGGAAAAATTGGTAAAAGTGGGATTGAAGAGGTCAAAATTTTACATAGCAATGAACCCACTATTTTGGATTTCAAGGAATTTAATTATGATAATTGTTCTTTAATAGATTCTATTTCCTTGTTGCAATCCGTGTTAAATTCTCTTCATGCTTATAGTCAAAATAAAGCTTTTACTAAACATATCATTGATGCTTTAATGCAATCTTATGAAGAAAAACTTGAATTAGAAGTTTCTACCCCTAGAAAACTTTATGATGAGTGGGAACCTACTATTAAAATTAAAATTAAAGATCATGAATGCTATGCTTTGTGTGATTTGGGTGCTAGTGTTCACACGATTCCAAAAACTTTGTGTGATGTGTTAGGTTTCCGTGAATTTGATGATTGCTCTTTGAACTTGCACCTTGCGGATTCCACCATTAAGAAACCTATGGGAAGGATTAATGATGTTCTTATTGTTGCAAATAGGAACTACGTGCCCGTAGATTTTATTGTTCTTGATATAGATTGCAATCCTTCATGTCCTTTTATTCTTGGTAGACCTTTCCTTAGAATGATTGGTGCAATTATTGATATGAAAGAAGGAAATATTAGATTTCAGTCTCCATTAAGGAAAGGTATGGAACACTTTCATAGGAAGAAAATCAAATTACCTTATGAATCTATTATGAGAACCACCTATGAATTGAATACCAAAGATGGCAATACTTAGATCTATTCTCGCTTTTATGCCTAGCCAGGGGCGTTAAACGATATCGCTTGTTGGGAGGTAACCCAATTTTATTTTTGTTCTTTGCTTTTCGTTCATGTTTAGTAATAAATAATTCATCTAGCCTCTGGTTAGATGTGGTTTTATGTTTTAATTAGTGTTTGTGCCAAGTAGAATCTTTGGGAAGACTTGGGTGAAGTCTTTATGATCTTGCTGTAAAAAACAGAAACTTTAGCGCTCACGAGATTACCTGCCATTTTTACTGGAGAGTGTTTTTAGGTTGATTCTTTTTGCATATGATTAATAGAAAAATTCCTCACGTCCACCAATTTATTTCTGAATTTTTGGGGCTCCAGAAGCATTCGTTTGATACATATTACTACAGACTGTTCTGTTTTTGACAGATTCTGTTTTTCGCATGTTGTTTGCTTATTTTGATGAATCTATGGCTAGTATAGGGGGGTATGAACCATAGAGAAGTTGGAATACAGTAGGTTTAACACCAATATAAATAAAGAATGAGTTCATTACAGTACCTTAAAGTGGTTGTTTGTTTTATTTCGCTAACGGAGCTCATGAGATTTTCTGTTGAGTTTTGTGTTGTGAATTTTCAAGTTTTTGGGTAAAGATCTGATGGATTATGGAATAAGGAGTGGCAGAGCCTAAGCTTGGGGATGCCGAAGGCACTCCAAGGTAAAATTCAAGGACAACCAAAATCCTAAGCTTGGGGATGCCCCGGAAGGCATCCCCTCTTTCATCTTTGTCCATCGGTAACTTTACTTGATGCTATATTTTTATTCACCACATGATATGTGTTTTGCTTGGAGCATCCTGTATGATATGAGTCTTTTCATTTTAGTTTACCACAATCATCTTTGCTGTAAACACCTTTTGGGAGAGACACACATGAATTGGAATTTATTAGAATACTCTATGTGCTTCACTTATATCTTTTGACCTAGATAATTTTGCTCTAGTACTTCACTTATATCCTTTTAGAGCACGGTGGTGGTTTTATTTTATAGAAATTATTGATCTCTCATGCTTCACTTATATTATTTTGAGATTCCTTTAGAATAGCATGGTAAATTTCTTTGGTTAAAATTTTAGTCCTAAAATGATGAGCATCCAAGATAGGTATAATAAAAACTATCATATAAAGTGCATTGAATACTATGAGAAGTTTGATACGTGATGATTATTTTGAGATATGAGGATGGTAATATTAGGGTCAGGCTAGTTGAGTAGTTGTGAATTTGAGGAATACCTGTGTTAAAAGTTTGTGATTCCCGTAGCATGCACGTATGGTGAACTGTTATGTGAAGAAGTTGGAGCATGATTTATTTATTGATTGTCTTCCTTATGTGTGGAGGTAGGGATCACGCGATGGTTAACTCCTACCAACCCTTTCCCTAGGAGCGTGTGTGTAGTACTTTGTTTTGATAACTTGTAGATTTTTGCAATAAGTATGTGAGTTCTTCATGACTAATGTTGAGTCCATGGATTATACGCACTCTCACCCTTCCACCATTGCTAGCCTCTCTTGTGCCGCGCAACTTTCACCGGTATCATACACCCACCGTATACCTTCCTCAAAACAGCCACCATACCTACCTATTATGGCATTTCCATAGACATTCCGAGATATATTGACATGCAACTTTCCACCGTTACATTTATTATGACATGCTCCACCATTGTCATATTGCTTTGCATGATCATGTAGTTGACATCGTATTTGTGGCAAAGCCACCATTCATAATTCTTCATACATGTCACACTTGATTCATTGCACATCCCGGTACACCTCGGGAGGCATTCATATAGAGTCATATTTTGTTCTAAGCATTGAATTGTAATTCTTAAGTTGTAAGTAAATAAAAAGTGTGATGATCTTCATTATTAGAGCATTGTCCCATGTGAGGAAAGGATGATGGATGCAATGATTCCCTCACAAGTTGGGATGAGTCTTCGGACTTTATGAAAAATAAAAGAGGCAAAAGAAGCCCAAATAAAAAAAGAGAGGCCAAAGAAGCCCACCAAAAAAAAGAAAAAAATGCGAGAAAAAGAGAGAAGGGACAATGTTACTATCCTTTTACCACACTTGTGCTTCAAAGTAGCACCATGATCTTCATGAAAGAGAGTCTCCTAGGTTGTCACTTTCATATGCTAGTGGGAATTTTTCATTATAGAACTTGGCTTGTATATTCCAATGATGGGCTTCCTCAAATTGCCCTAGGTCTTCGTGAGCAGGCAAGTTGGATGCACACCCACTTAGTTTCTTTTGATGAGCTTCCATACACTTATAGCTCTAGTGCATCTGTTGCATGGCAATCCCTACTCACTCACATTTATATCTATTAATGGGCATCTCCATAGCCCGTTGATATGCCTAGTTGATGTGAGACTATCTTCTCCTTTTTGTCTTCTCGACAACCACCATCCTATTCCACCTATAGTGCTATGTCCATGGCTCACGCTCATGTATTGCGTGAAGAATGCAAAAGGTTTGAAAATACTAAAGTATGAAACAATTGCTTGGCTAAAACCGGGGTTGTGCATGATTTAAATATTTTTGTGATGAAGATAGAGCATAGCTAGACTATATCATTTTGTAGGGATAACTTTCTTTGGCCAAGTTATTTTGAGAAGACATAATTACTTTATTAGTATGCTTGAAGTATTATTACTCTTATGTCAATATTAAACTTTTGTCTTGAATCTTTCGGATCTGAACATTCATGCCACAATAAGGAAAATTACATTGAGAATTATGCTAGGTAGCATTCCACATCAAAAATTATGTTTTTATCATTTACCTACTCGAGCACGAGCAGGAATTAAGCTTGTGGATGCTTGATACATCTCCAACGTATCTATAATTTTTGATTGTTCCATGTTATTATATTATCTGTTTTGGATGTTTAATGGGCTTTACTATGCACTTTTATATTATTTTTGGGACTAACCTATTAACCGGAGGCCCAGTCCAAATTGTTGTTTTTTGCCTATTTCAGTGTTTCGCAAAAAAGGAATATCAAACGGAGTCTAAATGGAATGAAACCTTGAGGAGAGTTATTTCTAGAACAAATGCAATCCAGGAGACTTGGAGTGGACGTCAAGAAAGAATCGAGGAGGCCACAAGGCAGGGAGGCGCCCCCCACCGTCGTGGGCCCCTCGTGGCTCCCCTCACCGACTTCTTTTGCCTATATTTACTCATATACCCTGAAAACATCCAGGAGCACCACGAAACCCTATTTCCACCGCCGCAACCTTCTGTACCCGTGAGATCCCATCTTGGGGCCTTTTCCGGCGCTCCGCCGGAGGGGGAATCGATCACGGAGGGCTTCTACATCAACACCATAGCCTCTGCGATGAAGTGTGAGTAGTTTACCTCAGACCTTCGAGTCCATAGTTATTAGCTAGATGGCTTCTTCTCTCTCTTTGGATCTCAATACAAAGTTCTCCTCTATCTTTTTGGAGATTATTCGATGAAATTCTTTTTGCGGTGTGTTTGTAGAGATCCGATGAATTGTGGGTTTATGATAAAGATTATCTATGAAAAATATTTGAATCTCCTCTAAATTCTTTTATGTATGATTTGTTATCTTTGCAAGTCTCTTCGAATTATCAGTTTGGTTTGGCCTACTAGATTGATCTTTCTTGCAATGGGAGAAGTGCTTAGCTTTGGGTTCAATCTTGCGGTGTCCTTTCCCAGTGACAGCAGGTGCAGCAAGGCACGTATTGTATTGTTGCCATCGAGGATAAAAAGACGGGGTTTATATCATATTGCTTGAGTTTATCCCTCTACATCATGTCATCTTGCTTAATGCGTTACTCTGTTCTTATGAACTTAATACTCTAGATGCATGCTGGATAGCGGTCGATGTGTGGATTAATAGTAGTAGATGCAGAATTGTTTCGACCTACTTGTCGAGGACGTGATGCCTATATACATGACCATGCCTAGATATTCTCATAACTATGCGCTTTTCTATCAATTGCTCGACGGTAATTTGTTCACCAACCGTAATACTTATGCTATCTTAAGAGAAGCCACTAGTGAAACCTATGGCCCCCGGGTCTATTTTCCATCATATAATTTTCCAATTTATTTTATTTTACAATCTTTATTTTTCAATCTATATCATAAAAATACCAAAAATATTTATCTTATTATCTCTATGATATCTCACTTTTGCAAGTGGCCGTGAAGGGATGTACAACCCCTTTATCGTGTTGGTTGCAAGGTTCTTATTTGTTTGTGCAGGTACGAGGGATTTGTGTGTAGCCTCCTACTGGATTGATACCCTAGTTCTCAAAAACTGAGGAAAATACTTACGCTACTTTGCTGCATCACCCTTTCCTCCTCAAGGGAAAACCAACGCATGCTCAAGAGGTAGCAGCTGCCTCCACCCGCGAGTCGTTGTATCGTCTCGTGCTGCCCAATTCGCCGACCCGCTGCTACATCCATGGCCACGGCCTCGCTTCGAGGCGACCGTTTCTGCCATGGCACACTTCATCCGCTCTGTCAAGCCTCCTGCATCCTGCCGGCTCCGCCCTGCATCCCGCGGCCACCACTCTCCGGCAGTGCGCCATGTAAGTGGAAGTCTTCTACGGCTGGAGAAATACTGAACCTGATAGCTGCTACTATTAACGAATATTAGGGAATCATGGAAAATGTTTAGCAGCAGTGTAAATGAACTGACACAGAAGCAAATGTCAAACTTGGTGTGAATAAGATGCATTGCATGAAACCAGACAAATATACCCACAAATCGTCACGTAATGTTCGGGCTAAGTGCAGAACGGGAGATACTTAATCATTTAATGGCATTAAGATTGCATTGAAGGGTGATAGCTCTATGGAAGTACCATATATCAGCTAGATAAACGTGTTTGCTCAACCACCAAATTATTCGGCGAAGATGAAGCTTCAGGTTTTTTCCAATAGATGAGGCGATTCAAAAGGTTCTACAGCAGGAGAAACATAATCCTTTTGAGTTTCCAAGTAAATTTCCCAGTCCATCCATTGAGTGTAACACAGAACAGACCATGGTAGATAACGAAAGCAAAGTGACACCATTTTCATGGATTGACTGCATATCCAGTATCAGCTTATGGAGCACTATTATTGCAAGTTGTGCCCTCTCAAGACAACAGACAACCGCCTTTGCAAAATAGCTCGATTATCCAGCAGCAGATTCCTGCAATGTGCGATTCACTCGATGCTGCTATTGCTTCCTTGATTGCTTGCTAGCAAACAATTAACCAGCCAAAGGTATCAAATCCATCCCCTTAGGTAGCAGATGAAACATGTCATGCATTTCTCCTCCCCGGATTCAAAATTTAGACAGGATATCCTCTTGTGGCCCTGGCAATAGTACTGTATTACCTCAACTATCCTTGGTGCAATTGTTGAATCCGGTATAGATGGCGACCAACGCTCTACCCAATGCAGGACAGAGGAACCAAGGCCACCTTAGATACCACGAGGCTTGGGCAATAATGATAAGGGGAAGCCGGATGTGTCTTCGATGCCTGAATACACTGCTGATGGGGCACTTTACGACGCTAGGTTATTGAATTGAACTGAATTTTAGGGCTAAGCAGTTTGCTAGCAAACAGCTTGGATGCGTTCCCGAAGGTCTGTGTTTTGTAAGGCTCGACAATTTTACATGGAAGACTTGAAGTTACAAATCCTGCCCCCAACTAAAGAAAAGGAGGATCTGTGGCAGCATGTGGCAGGGTCCTGGAGGGGGCCAACACAAATATCCTTTGTATACATATAAGGATCAAAAGGAATTCAACAGCAGTACTGAAAGGTGATTTATGGATGCTACATACGGATCATCTGTCGTCTGAACAAATTAGGTGAAATCCATCCAGTCAATTTTTATTGAAACATTTTTTAGTCTTTCGAGAACAATTACTCTTGTCTGTGATATCTTTCATACAAGACAATTATTCATTACAAAAGTGGTGCCATGCCACGGATTCAGAGCGTGCGCCACAATCATCATGCACCAGCATCCGCCCAAGCCGCACTACCCAACTGGCAGGCGCACAAGCTGCCGTCCTACGGTTTGCCATCTATCTGCAAGCACTACCTGACGATTGGACGTGCGCAAGCCGCCGCCCCTGTAGTTTGGTCTACATCAGCTCGCCGGGACGGCACCCACGATCAACTTGCCCATTCGTGCCAGCCTACAGTGTCATGGCCGACTCATCTGACCTCATCCGTGGTCAACTTATCAATCTGTGCCCGCCGCCGACTCGTTTGTTGCGTCGGCGGCCGACTCGCGTGCATTCGCACCGCGTCCAACGCCTCAGTCGTCTCTACCATCCTCTCCTGTGGCCCACTCTATTCCAACAACTCTAGAGCAAATCGTAATATATTATCAACCTATGCATGCACCGGATGGCTCAATGGACATGCGCACAAGTCTTCGCCACTACGGTTTGGTTAACTTCAACAACCAGCCGGGACGAATAATCGGCCGGGTTACTGACACAACTCATACGGGACCATTTATAACCCGCCATAGTCAACTTCGACCTTCGCTGGATTCACCTCGCATTATCAATGCCAAGGATATATAATGATTGTCGCGAACACCATATCCTTGCCATTTTGCCTCCAGCTTCAACACATTCTAGCGTTCCGCTGACAACTATATGTTGGCTTATGCCACGGCCACACATGAAGAATATCAAGCCTACTCCTCGAATCATCTTAAGACTCGGTGGTTGCATAGACACGACTTGACAGATTTGGCCGTTTTCAGAAATTCAAGAACCCCGGGTCATTGCAAGGAAGATAACCTAGATCTGGGGGCTGCTGCCATATCAGCGAAAAATTAAAGGTTGCCAAAGAGAACTTGCTGCCATGATGCATAGTTCAAACATGGGTATGCTGCCATATCGGCGAAAAATAAAAGGTTGCCAAAGAGGACTAGCTGCCAAGATGCCCGGTTCAAACATGGGTGTCCTGCCTTATTGGCTTTTCATATTATTATCAACATAAGAAAGTCGGCATCCCTGAAACTCGGGGCCTCCATCGTTTCATCACATATATTGTGCATGAGTCTTATATTAATTGATCATAAGGTCACTTATGGGGCTTCCAACTCATCAAGTTTAGCTTTCTCACCCTCTTGACCCGGAAAAAAACGCCACATTATTGGTTATACCTACCCGTATGCTTGATGCTACTCCAAAAAAGATGACCCGCCACACTCTTGACAAGTCCATCATTAAGACCCTGAACTTGTCAAAGTTAAAACGGTGGCTTAAGTCATGTGAGAGATAGCTTACTGAAAGGAGGATAAACCAAGGTTATCATGCCAGCTTCACTGAAGCAAGACTCGAGCCACAAAAGCCGGTCTTTTTATACTCTGTTATCATACACATACATCACCATACATTGCATCATATATACATGGATATATTGGTTTATGTTGTAAGGGCTGGTTTACAAACTGGGTTACATTATTCAAATCTTTAATAAGCCAATTTAGATGGATTTTCATTATGGTTATCGTAACTGGTATTGAATGATTGAGGTTTTCAAACTAGCTTCAGAGAAATGGATATTATTTCCTCATCCAAAAATACTAGCTTACAAGAAGAAGCATGGTTCAATACTAATATGCAAGGCATTTAGTAACATCATCCAGACAATGGATATGGTTTTATTCTACAATGGAAGGAATAGTCCTGAGTCGCTGCAGGCACACGACCTGGCACTTGGGGGCTACATTATTCAAATCAACATTACTTCAAATATGCAAGTCCCATGTCGCTGCAACCATGCACCACGACACTTGGGTGACTAACGTATGGTCATTTTAACTAATCTCATTGAAGACCCGACACATCACACTATGATGAGCCAGCCCTTGGGGCCTACCAATTGCTCGATCTTGTCAAACTTTCAAAGTACACAAGCCTTAAATCCACTACATCAATAGTGACCCGAAGCTTTGGGGGATACATCATATGATGTTATTTTCAAGTCTATATAATCAGATCTACAAAGTCCCTTCTCATTATTGCATAATGACCCGACCCTTGGGGGCTACAGTGGCTGAAATTTACGAGCATAAGACAAATATAAAGTCCCAGGTTGCTGCAGGCAAGACATCCCGACACTTGGGGGCTATGGCATTCATTTGTTTACCCAGATTATATGGTCCAAATTGAGGACCCGACCCATCATATATGGATGACCCGGCCCTTGGTGGCTACATATGTGAAATACAAAACATTCAGTTTATGACTGGTGACTCAAATGAACAATCCGAATTTCTCCAAAGTTGCAACGTTTATATTGAAGCAAGTCTTAAGCTATCACTATGTTTCCCTCTTAAGACTTGGGGGCTACAGGTAATATGGATATAAGGAAGGTATACCTTCCAGTTCTCAGTTTTGAGCAAACCAGGTAACACATTCTTAGTGGAGAAACTTGCAAAGTTTCTCTCCTCTAAGATATTCATAGAAAGGCCCTATAGCTGACTCAACAATTGGAAGCTATATTTACAAAAGCAAGCACTAAGTCGTCACAAGCTATAAGGACTTGGCCTGAAGAACTCAGGAAGACCAATTATGTGACCCAGCATTTGTAACAATCATAACCCGATATGATCAACTTCTATAACTCGGCAATTTTTGCGATCGCCGCACCATCACGCCATTTTGTCGCAAGTCGGCCGACCACCGCGGCTGCTCTTCCATGGGACGCCCTCGTCCTAGGAGCCCAGCGGCCACCTTAGCCTCCTCTGACCCGGCCGTGTGACGGCTTCTCCTCCTCCCATTCGGCCCGTGCCCCGTGAGCCAGCCCCGCTCCTTCCGCACGCCCATGCCACCTCGGGGCGGCTGCCTACTCCGCTGAGTCACCTCCCTGCGTCGTCCTCAAATCAGCCTCGCCTTGAGTGGGCCTGCCCCGACCGCCGCCTCATGATGAGCCGCCGACCGCCTCTGCCGACATGGCCATAGTTGTGACCTCGCCGAGCCGCCACCAAGCCTCACTCCGCCCCTGCCGGTGCGGCATCGAGGCGCCACCTGATACGACTCCAATGTATCTATAATTTATGAAGTATTCATGCCATGTTTACAACAATTTTATATGGCTTTGGTATGATTTGAGTAGAACTAACCTGGACTGATGTTGTTTTCCGCAGAACTACCGTGGTGTCATTTCTTGTGCAGAAATAAAAGTTCTCGGAATGGGCTGAAAATTCACGATGAGTATTTATGGACCAAAAGATACCCCCTAAGAACAAGAGCTGGGCCAGGAAGTGGACGAGGAGGCCATAAGCCCTCTAGGCACGCCCTACCCCCCAGGGAGGGTGCTCCGGGCTTGTGGGCACCTCAGGCACCCTCTTGAAATGAGACTGACACCAAAAATTCTTATTAATACCCAAACCTCCAAAAAGAACCCTATATCAGAAGTTCCGACGCTGCAAGCCTCTGTAGCCACAAAAAATCAATCTAGGGCCTCTCCAAGACCCTGTAGGAGGGGGCCATCATCACTGGAGGCCACAGAGAAGGAAGCCGAAGGGGTCCATCATCATCTTTGAGGCCAGGGACCAAAGGGAGAACTTCTCCCCATCTAGGGGGGAGGCCATGGATGAGGAAGTACAAGGGGGAGACTCTCTCTCCCCCTCTCTCTCAGTGGCATCGGAGTGCCGCCAGGGGAACCATCGCCAAGGTGATCATCTTCATAAACATCACCATCTTCATCACCTTCCTCATCTCTTTCAAGAGGTCCAGTCTCCAGCACCTTGTTGTAATCCGCTACTTGAACATGGTGCTTTATGCCACATATTATGATCCAATGATGTGTTGCCATCCTATGATGTTTTGAGAAGATTTCTTTTGTCTTTTGGGTTGATTGATGATCCAGATTGGTTTGAATTGTATATTTTATTTTGGTGTTGTCCTATGGTGCCTTCCGTGCCGCGCACACGTGAAGGATTCCCGCTGTAGGGTGTTGCAATACGTTCATGATTCGCTTATAGTGGGTTTCTAGAGTGACAACAGCTTAAACCCGTGTAAGGGGGTTGTTGCGTATGGGATAAAGAGGACTTGATACTTTAATGCTATGGTTGGGTTTTACCTTAATGATCTTTAGTAGTTGTGGATGCTTGCTAGAGTTCCAATCATAAGTGCATATAATCCAAGTAGAGAAAGTATGTTATCTTATGCCTCTCCCTCATATAAAATTGCAATAATGATTATTGATCTTGTTAACAATTGCCATGGATAATTGCGCACACTAATCCATCATTATTCCACACTCGCTACTTATAATATATAGTAATATATTATAACTTTATGTTAACAACACCTATTTTATATTTTAGTTCTCTGGTATCATGCAAAGCTACCCTCTTCATACCCACAACGTAGTTTTATTTCTCGTTTTTAGATGAAAGCAAACGCTCGGTGTCCGTAGAGTCGTATTAGTGGAAGATAGAACTTGAGTGAATATTAATCATACCTTTAGCTCCTTGTGGGTTCGACACTCCATGCTTATAACTTCCACATTTGGAAATTGCTACGATGATTCCTTGCACTTGGGGATTATCAAACTCTTTTCTGGCGCCGTTGTTGGGGTGCAACAGCGTGGGGTTGATATTATTGTGTATGCTTGTTTGCTTTCTTCACTAAGTAGATTTTGTTTTCCTTTTTGTTTTTGATTTCTTTAGTTGTGGGTGAAACAAACAAAAAAAATTAAAAGAATGCAAAATACAAAAAAAATGTCTCTTATGCCTAAAAGCTTTTTTAAAAAGAGAAGTGATTGGAAGGTTGTGCATTGGAAAAGTGAGGGTCAACCTTGAACACTTGTGTTCATGCTCATGGAAATAATGTAGAATTTTCCATGGGAGTTTCGCAAAAATAATTATCCCCTTGTATTATAAAAATAATGTACCAAGATTTGGCTTTAGGATGATTAGATTGCTTGTTTGCTACGTGCGGTGCGAAAACAGAAACTTTTGCTTCCGGTAACATAATTGTTTGAATTCACTGGAAAGAGATAAAATTCTGAAATTTTTACATAGTACTGCTATGAAAAAAAATACTTTTTCCTAATGTTTCAGAATTTTTGGAGTTATAGACGTATACAAAATTTCCAAGTTGCTATAGAATCTCCTGTTTTTGACAGA